>NW_009694259.1:81097-124378 GCF_000703405.1 Apaloderma vittatum
TGCCAGATGAAACGTATACCTTATGCTGAATTTATATAACATATTCTTCTGTTTTCATTTATGCATGGACATTATATGCCTAATGAACACATTCTTATCTTTCTATATACTTTCCTTATTGCTACTATTAATCTTACATTTATAGTAATTATTTATTATGATATAATTGTTCCAGCTCCTCAAAACTGATTCAAATCCCATCGTCATTAACACAACTTTCATCTGATAGCTATTAGAAAGAGCTTCTCTTCCTGAAGACCATATATGCTGAGCCTACCCCTGCTAAAGATTTATTACTATAAAGAATTAGAAAAAGGCAGAGCACAGGCTGCTACTGCTCCCTACCCCAACAGTAGCTGCTTTTCCATACCAGCAAACATAATCTGTATAATTTGGTGAGTGCTCTGGAGTAGGAGTAAGTGGGAAGTAGCCTAGGGTGTGTTATTAATGGCCCAACACAGCATAACACAGATACTCCATGGTTAACCATCTCTGCACATCTCTCCAAGTAGAGATATTTGTAAGCAAGCTCAGTGCTTGTGCTCAGCTAGTAGGTAACATGATATTTAGAAAAACAGTGAATCTGTTTTCAGTAAAGTTGTTTATATGGTGCTATCCTGAGCCATCTACTTTAATTCATCAGCAAGGGCAAGAGGAGCCAATGGTGTTTGTGAGGAAGAGTCTGCTGACTCATTGAGCAAACTGTCAGAAGCGCTTGATCTCTTCCACAGGTTGTTGACATATTTGTCACCAGTGGGAACATCTGCTGTCCCTCAGCATTTTGCAGGACTTAATCAGATGTGCAAGGAGGAGCAGGCCTCCCCTGCTTTTTCTTGCTGCCTCTCACTGGTACCTTTGGTAGAACTCAAGCTGCCACTCACTGCTGCCAAGGGTCTTGCACTGCTAAGTGTTGGACAGGACATACAAGTCTCTGGAATTAGAATAACTGCATCTGTGTGTAAAGTAAGCACAAAGATAAATCAATTTATTATAGGTTTAATTTTGCCAAGCAAGAGTGAACCCAGCCGAGCAGTAGAGCTCTACAATTATTTGAGATGAGGCTGCCCCCAAAAGAAGGCCGTTTGTTGTTACTCAGCAGTCCTAAATAATAAACCTGAATTTACCCTGCGACCCCAACTGAAGACGTGATCGACGCAAGGCAGCCCTCTGTCTCCAGCCCGGTCAGTCCTGAAGACAAACAGCAGCTCCGGTGGAGTTCAAAGTCTGACAGAACATTTTCTGTCCCTTCAAAGGGCTTTTCCTCTGCCTGTCTCCTGCTCAATGAATGCTCTCTTTGTTCCCACCGAGCTGACAAATGCCAGCGTTACAGAATAAGGATGACATTTCTGCTGTGGCATTAGGGCTGAGAAAGGGGATTATTCCAGCCGGGAGGCAGCGCACGAGGGAGGCTGCGCAACGCTGTTGTTTGTGCCGCGACAAGGAGGCCCTTGAAGGCCGCAGCCAAGACCAAACACAAGACCTGTGTGTGGCGGGACGTGCGCGCACACCCGAGGCAGTGGCCCCGGCCAAGTCCCCGGCCCTGTGGCACACCTGTGTCGGCTTCCTCCCGAGCCCTCCTCATTATGCCCAGCGCACAAAGAGGCAGCTGCGCTGGGGCCAAGGAGCCTGCCGCGCTGGCTCGGCCAGGGAGACCGGAAAACGGGGCCAGCCGCCTCTTTTGTCGCCTTTCAAAAATCAAGGGTTTGTGTTGAGCCTGCAGAGGATAATGAGCCTCTCACCAGGCACACACTGAACTGCACATCCCCCTGAAATGCAGGGCGGATAAAGCTAACGTGGAAAAAAAGTAAATCAAGGGGCTAGAAGACGTTTGCTGCTGTGCCAACCTCCACACAAGAGTTTGAATCCATGGCTTACCAGAACAGCACAGCTTTGACAGTACTCCTCGATTTGGGAAAATAACACCATCAGACTCAGAGACCTTATAGTAAGTCAGGTGGGATACGCTTGTTCCTGTTCACCATCTCTTTTATCATTCTATATTGATTTTGTCATTCTTTCTGAAATCAGTAACACTGCTGAAATACTCTCATGCAACAGAGAGGAGTACCTTAGTATGAAAAACACAATCAAGAACTCCTGATAAGGTTTTCTCAGTGGTTTGCCATTTTTCCTTCCTCTCCAAGCAAAGTCACTCCTGCTGTATCTCTGCTAGCAGAACAGTCATGAATCTATCCTTAGACTAGCATCTCTTGTTGGAAACAGCTTCGGAGTGAAAGAGCAAAGAGGAAACAGTAGCAAAAGCGATAAAGGACTGCATGCCTCCCTCTGCCAAATCTTCTTCCCACCTCTCCAATCATCTTCTCCTGCAAACTCTATGGCAAGCATTTTATATGAGATGCTTCTTGCACAATATCCTTTCAAAAGAATAGTTTCTTAGCCTTGAGCAAGTGACAGAGAGACAGCATCTAGCAACAGCATTTAGCAGTGACCTGTTCACTGTTTGTGTCAAGAAGACTCTCTTAGACTTCAGAAAAGCTGAATATGGCCTTGGTCACAAACATGTTCCCATGAAGAGTACTGAACACAACACAAACCCTTGTCATGCCTTCTGTGCCCTACAGCCCCTTGGTGGATCCTCTGCTCTCATGAGGTTTCCATTAGAACATGTATTCATCCTTTCTATTGTTTGGTAATGAGCTTTTCACTTTATTTGCCTGTGGGTATTGAAACTGCTAGGACAAAAGTGCAATCGGGTATTTTGAACAGGGTGATGAGTATGATCTCTAAAATATAACTAGCACCTTAGGAACAACATGCCCCTAGAACATGTACAAGTAGCTGAACACCATAGCTTTACTTCATATGTGCTTTCTGGTGCAGCATGTTCTTCTCTAGTAAAAGATATGCCTAACTTAGTGCTGGTCTTGGCCTCTTACTTTTCTTGCAAAAAAATTCTTCCTTTGAGAAGAAAAATTACTTGCTCTAAGGCCTGTTCATCTCTCAGTCCATCTCCTGATGTTGTATAGAGTCGGTGTATGCCAAAGCATATGGAACTACCAGTTGGCCTCTCTGACTACTCTCCCATTTTGGGTCAGCCACTAGAAGCAGACCTGGGGTACTGCCAACATCATATGCTCAGAGCAGTCCACTGGACTGCTCTGAGCATGTCTGAGAGTCCAGAGAGTCTCAGCTACTTCTCTGTATACAGGCAGGGAAGTGGTGACTTTCGGGAAGTAACATTTTAATGGTGTTTCAGTGGAGATGTCACAAGTGGTTATCGGAAAATTACATTTCTGACTACTTTAACTAACCAGGTTGTAGGGAAAAAATAAAAGCAGAGGACTCTAAGTTCTCCAGTGACAGCTACTTCTCTGTACACAGGCAGGGAAGTGGTGACTTTCAGGAAGTAACATTTTAGGTATCCATGATAAGGAAATGCTGTGCACAAGTGTCTTTGACAATAAAGTGCTTAAATATAGGAAACACTGTCTGGTACTGCTGTACAAACATGTTATGAAGACTGCAAACCTTTGAATAGTTTTTGCTGTTAAAAGAAAGAATAGACAAAGATGTAATGAAAAAAATGGAATATAAGTATCTACTTGCACTAAAGGAAATGATTACAACTCACTTTAGACAGCTATCATTTTGTTTCACTTTTCTGGCTACATTCTGGTCAAAACAGTTTCTATTCAGTTTTTAGCAGCAATGATTGTCTTAATCTCAAAGTTTCTGCTATGCAGCTGTACAGAACAAGCCTAAAACATAGGTGTCCAAAAGACTTAATTTCTTACTCTACATAGAGCCAAAGAGGCAGATGAGTCAGACATCAGTTTCCTATTTCAACTCGTAACGGATTTTATTTCTATCAAAAGCCAAAGTTATGGACCAAAACATACAACATTCATATCCTGATTCAACCTATGACCTTTCTGTTTCCCAAAAAGTTTCAGATCACAGTCCTTCTCCTGATTTGTTTTGTGACAGATTAGAAGAACAAAATAATTAGTAATGAAGAGATAAAGAGTCAGCTAACTAACTTTTTGGCAGAATCTGAATCACTGAAAAGGCTACACATTTTACTGGACATCGGTCACCTCCTAGATGCCACTTCTTTCAGAATCCTGATGTGAAAAGTCCACCCAACACATACTAGTGTTCTCATTCAGTACATATTCATTGAACTCCATTCTTCCCCATATTCAAGGCACTACATATTTCTGCATGTGATCGAGAAAAATATTACAGAGGGAACCACTTCTCCTCAGTTCCTTTTCATAAGGAAAATTTTTTCATTGGTAAAATGGTCAAAGTTCCTGTAATACTACAAACATCAGTCATGAATGACGCAGAATGGCTAATGAAGTTTGGCAACTACTGATTCTGTTTTGGTAGCATGACACAAGTGATTTTTCAAGCTAGCTTTGCATACAGTGGAAAAAGAAAAAAAAGTGAGTGAGCACAATGGAAAATGCAAATACAACTTTAGGAAGAGGATGGACTGAGAAGGGAGGAAAGGATGAAAGAGATTAAAGGTGTGGATTCATACTGTATTGTGACAAACTTCACACTAGAAGATGGTTGTCTTTAGGTCATCTAAAATATAGGTGCATATATCTATAAATTTTCACTGCAAAACAATGATTATGCTTAAAACAGTGACATTTTTGATGCACTTCAATTAAGATGTTAAAAAGCTGCTCTTTCATAATAGAGAGACTGGGCCTACAGTCGAAAAAAAACTCTAGCAAGGATTTCCTCCCAGGCACCTGCACATGGCACGGGGGTACAGAGCAAGTGAGGAGCTCTCAAGGGATGTCATGCCCACGAACCACCTCACAGTTCTTGAGGTAGATGGACTTACACATGACTGCTTTGGAACTTTCTTCTATGCATTACATTCATGTGTATCCTGGCAGAATATTTCTAGAAGAGAGAACACCAGAAGGAAAAGTCCCTCTCACATTATTAAACATAATAAACATTTATGCAGGTTTAGATAGCAGCAGCTGAAGTCATGTTTCATTTTTGGGCTACGCATAGCATGTCTTTTTCCAGGCTCAAAAAGAATGCTGTAATTTAAAGCAGGCTGACTGACTCAATCGGTGTTTTTGTATGTCATCTTGGAGACAGCGTGGTGGGGGGAAGGTGGAGGGAAGGAGGCTGAAGTGGAGAAAGGGAGGGTGGTTGCTCATCTGGTCTTTATTTCCTTTCCTCTCTTTCTTAATAGTTCAAGCAAAGGGCCCATTCCAGCTAGAAGCAATGACACTCTTGCTGTGGTATTTCATCTTGGAGGAGGACAAGCCACAGCCTGCTCTGTATGCTGGTGTCCCGGGAGCCTCCACCACTGTGCTGCTTTGGGATGGGGAGATTAGAGGGGTGGCGAGCAGTCTTTGTGCTGTTTTTGTTACAATGGGGAGATTTCTAAAGTGTCCATGCTGCTGCTTTTGCATAAAGCATTTCCTAGCTGGAAACCCTTAAAACAGCTGTGCATGTACTTGCCTTACCTTCTGCCATGTGTTTTTTGTTTAGTTTTTTAATGATGTTTCAGTGGAGATGTCACAAGTGGTTATCGGAAAATTATATTTCTGACTACTTTAACCAGCCAGGTTGTCGGGAAAACATAAAATGCACCAGAGAGAAAACATCTGTTAAGCAGAGCCTTTTAAAAAAACTTGGCTCAAAAGGTGAGGTTGAGGTCACCAGTGACAGGTCTATAACAGTCCTTGTTCAAAACCCTTATCTGAGAATTGTATAACTCAAGATTCATGCATACTGCTCACTTTTGTAGAAATAAACATTAATTATACTTCCAGAATGTGAGGTACATTCACTAGTACTGCCCGTACTCCAGATGAAAAATCAAAGCACAGAGAGATCAAATAACTTGTCCACAAAGCCACAGGAAAAGGCTCTAGTCAAGGCAGAACTGAAGCCCAGGCCCTGCCCAGTGCCTTAATCACATGATCAGGTTCTTCTCATGACATGCACACTCTTCTGTTGTATTTTTCTCACTGTAGTTACACCTACTCCTATGCAGTGTGCAGGGTATGCCATGAACTGGGTCTTGAATCCTTACGAATTTAGTGGGTAGTTGAAAGAGATCCTGTCCCTTTCAGAGCAGAAGGAAGGAAGAAGGCTGAGTTCTTGTAGAAACATCCTTTCCCCTGAAACTCGTCCTTATCATCTTAATATTTGCTTTGCTTTCCAAGAGTTGTTTTGAAGAGATAAAGCCTTTACAAGAGCAAAAGCATTTCTAGTTCAGGCTAAAAGTTATTATGATTCACACAGATACAAAGAGAACAAGAGAAGAGTGTGTCAGTCCAGTGGGTGCAACAAGCAGCAGAAAGTCAGATCAGAGCAAAACAAGTCATTTCCTGAGTGGTGACACTGCTAAAGGTGTATTTCATACTGCATTGCGCACTTGCATTGAAGGAATTAAAAGAGTCTCTGCTTTGCCAACACCTCCCCCTCCCTACCCCATATATTCTCCACTTCCCAGTGCATTATCTTGACCTGCATGCCCTCTTGCCCAGCCTGCAGAGAGCAAAGCGCTCATCCTTTGTCCACTATCAGAGCCTAGGACAGAGACTATTCAGAAAACTGCATAGGAACTTGACATGTTTCTTAAAAGTGTCTTTCTTAATTAAGGATATTTTAATACCAGGTCATATATCAGGTTAACCTTGCTGTGGGCTACCAATTGTTAGGATAGAAGAAAAGCAGATAGTGCTTTGGGTTGAGGTACCTTCATTTGGAGACTAGGCAAATAAATCTATGTTCTTTTTAGATACGTGAATGATGTCAAAGCTTCTAATTGAAATAAAACCATTATTTATTGTAATTGCCTCATTAACATCATCTGAGTCCTACAAACCACTCTGCCTCAGAGGAAGAAGTACCTTAGCATAAAGCAGTGTTTTCTCCTGACATTCTTGAACATCAGTAGAATGTTGTTTCTAGTGAACAAGCAAAAGTAGCAGATTCCCGAGTTGAAGTTTTTTCTCAAGATCACTGGGGTATTAAAGTCCTTCTCAAAATACTTTCAGCAAGTATAGCCCAGCTGATACCTGACACAGAGGAAAGCCACAACAGGTCCAGATTTACAAAAGGATAAAGGCATCAAAAGATTCAGATAGTCATACAGTAGGATTTTATGAAGCCTCCTGAGCAGCAGAAGAAGCTAGCTCCCATCAGCACCTGCTATTTAATACAGGCCCCTTCTTTACTCTCCTTTGTAAATTCGCTCAGTATAAGATTGAGATGCAGTAGTTCATGAAGAGCAAGTACTAAATGTTTTACAGATTGCTACGTCTGCAGTTAAAGTTCCCATGCAGCTTTCACAAACAGTTCAAATAGTAGGGACAGCACTACCATTCTGCATGTAGTTTGAGGGGAAAAAGGGCTCAGATTCTCAGCTGAAACATAAACCAAAAAACAACACAAGCTCTATGGTCACTGCACAAATTGGACAATTCCCTCATCCAAATCCTCCTTTGAAAATTTGCTTTGACAAAATAGTATCTCACCCAATCTAGTCTGGACAAAGTCTTCTCATGCAGTTTCTTTATCTGGACACTTAATAAGGAAAGAAATATCATCACATCATCTACCGAAGATCTGCAGCTGCATCTCAATATCATAATTCAGTCCCAATCCTCTCTTTAGGTGGAGACTTTGCCTAAGCACATCTCAGAACAGCAATGAAGCAGAAGGCAATATCCCACATTTTGAATAGGGCTTTAAAAAACACCTGCCACTCAGATTTGGATGGAATGACCTCCAGTGACATCTATCTGCTTTTCTCTCTGTTTTACTTCTAGAAGGGTTCCATGACATATGTGGAGGCAAGAGCTACTGCACTGCTTTTTAAAGGACAAAGGATCATCATCTTTAGACCTGTCAGTTCATCACTAGAGCAGTGCCCCAGCTGTGCCACATTAGCCCTTGGAGAAATCCCAAACCCACATGAGGACATCTGAGGTGGACCAGTTAAACAGGTCCAAAAATATGAGTTTTGACCTCAGCTTGGAAGAGGCAATGCCTGATTATAACAAGTGTGTGACCCTCATTGCTTCAAAACTCTGATTCTAGCTACTGAAAAAAATGCCAACGTATTTAATATAGTAAGCTACCAGAGAAGGGAGAGGGAAGGAGAAGGAGGGTATTGCCATTGTATGTTTTCAAGTGATGGGTGAAGAGGGACAAAAAGTCCACACATCAGGAAACTATTAAAATGAATACATTCCTAGTTCCTTTGTAATTAATTCAGCATGGCCAATTTTGTATCAGAGAAGGGGAAAGAAAGATTTCAACCACTTCCTTTTATCTCAAGCTGTTTGGAAGGATATGATCTCGTATCACTGAAAAGAAGTGCCTGACTGCATCCCAGCAGGCAAGTGTAATTTTAACTCTTCCACATGCCTAATTTGATATGCAAATCCCTATTTTCTGTATGACATACAATACTTAAATTATACAGTAAAGACTCAGGTTCATTCAGGCACTACTCATCCCCATTTTGTAGCCCCACTCTGTTTTTTTTACTTCATGTTGCATTAAACACTACATTGAAAACAGTTTTCACTACACAATTCCCAGAGAATTTTTTTTCAGTGTGTTTGCTTCGTTGTGCAAGTTAACAGTTGGTTCACATTTTGACAGTTATCTTCACATGCGTAAGGACCAGAGACGTATTCTTTCCCTGTTCTTGAAATTTTAGGTTGTGGGTTAGGCTGAGTTATGCAATACTTTCAGAAGAAGATTCATTAGGCAGCTATTTATATGCTCAAGTAATTTCATTGTTTTCAAGGTCCTACGGCAACAGAACATATTTTATACAGTGCCACAGGAAGCACAGAAATGGCAGGGAAGCACAAAAAAAGAAAAAAGCTCTCCCCACTACAAATGAGGAGTACAGTCTGATTGCATGGCCTGACCAAGATCAGACAGGAAATCTATTAGGGCTACGTACTCAATCCAGGTCCAGCATCAGTCCTTTTCACCACATTACCATTCTCCCCAAATATTTTTCTGTTACACTACTTGCTTGTGTCAATATATTTTCTTTTTTTTTTTTTTATTAAGACAGAGGCCAACGAAACAGCATACTATAATTCATACAGTTGTTTTCTCAGACTGTATGGTACTCAGCTTTTACACTTTTTCTATCTCTGTAATAGCTGTGGAGTGATGACTGGGATTCACAAATAAGAAAACCCACACTACTGACTTCTCAGAGGTTTCAGTGTTCAGTAATTGACACATCAGAGACTAACTAATATTTGGCAATTCTGCAAACATGGGGCTTCAAACTGACTTAGCATAGAAAGGAGTATTATATATCTTTGGCCTGAGGGTGCTTCTAATGATCAGCTCAGCTAGGTATTTTGTAGTCTTTATTCCCAAAAGCATGGCCAGGATTCTGAAAAATCTGCAAAACCAGATTTTGATTTAAATGGTAGAATGTTTGCCAAGCCAGCGTCTTGGATTTCTAGACTTTGATCAGCATGTCCATGATAACCATGCCTATTGCTTTAATCAGCATCAGAAACCATATGCGTGTTATTAGTAGCAAATACTGCCAAATCTTACTCTTGGTTTACCATTGTGGAAACAAGATCAAAATCGCAGTTAACACACAATATGTTGACAACCAAGAGGTACATATTCCTATATTAAAATGACAAACATAAAATTGGTCTTCCACCATTTCAGAATTTACCTGTAAAAGTTCATTGGCACAGCTTCATTGATATACTTTTAAATGTTTCCCAAAGAATGAGACTTGGAGAATGAAAATATTTATTACAGCAGAAAGAGGGTATTTGTTCAAATGTTATTTTGGATTACGCACTACACAAACTTGCAAGTTTTGTTTAATGCTCTGCTCCTGAAGAATTGTCCCATTCTGACCACCACCCTGCTAGAAATGCACGGAAAGGAGGGTCAAGAAAGTAGAGGACTATATTTGTGCTCAGTAGAGGTACATGTATGAAGATGAAATAAAGGAAAGAGAAATTTGTTGTAGGAGCAAACTTCTCTGTACACTTGACTATGAAATTGTCATTGACATAAGGTGGGAGAATATACTGATAGCAAGTACATGGTGATCACTGGAGCAGCAGGCACGTGGAAAGCCTAAGCAGTCTTACATGCTTCTAGTTTTAAGTTTCTCTGGGGGGACAGGCAGCAGCTTCAGCAACTCACTGTCCCCTTTTCCCCAGCCCAATGCACTGATAGAGAGCAGGAAGGCTCCTGCCCTAGAGAAGAAATCCTATCAACTTCAGATGCTTGACCATAATATGCTGTTATGCTGTTTGGGACCTCAGTACTAAGCCGCCTCCTACCTTGATCAAGTTTTAAAAGCAGAAGTGGTACAAGTGTGATAGAAGGTTTCAGATCAGTAATAGCTGAAGAGCTTGAACTCCTAAGAAGAACAAGCCTGTTTCTATGAACAGTGGTGGAAGGTGTCTCAGCCCATGTCAGGGGGGCTGGAACTAGATGATCTTTAAGGTTCCTTCCAAGCCAAACCGTTCTACGATTCTGTGCTTCCAGTTGACAATAAAAGCCAGACAGTAGATTCCCCAGTCAGATGGTGAAGTAGCCCTAAGACCTTGTGAGAGGCAAGACCCCTGAGAAAATCCCGGTCACATAAAACATATACTGTTCTCCTCCGTTAAGCTACACAAACAAGTTTTCAAGTTGTCTTTTTCAGCCATGTGTTGCTCAGAAATAGTTTTATTTGTTATAAATCCTTAGTCTGGAATAACCCATACATCTCAAAATCCCATAATATCTATTGTTCAGTAAATCAATCTTGATTTAAACAGTAATGCTGTAGTGAAGAGTCTGCTTTCTGATGTTATCCCCCTTTAACTTCCATGTCAGGTGGGAGCTCTCATCATACCACTAATGCACAAATTTTACTACAGACAAGAAGCCTGAAGCATTAATTTGTTTTATGTATCCCCTAGATACTTTTCCTATATTACCTATACTAACTAAAGGTGTGGCGACAGTTCTTTTAAATACGTAGGAAGTCTCCAGTATCATACATCAGCAACATGGACTACCTGCAGCAAAGGAAAATAGACGAGCTATATTAGAATTTATTTCCTAAACATGTAACCTCTCTATCTGTCTTCACATTCTGCTGATACTGAGATTTAAATACATAAAAAGTCAGGAAGGACAAAGAAAAAAGTTGACCAATCTAAGGATTCCCTTTTACGTGCCATTTTGGCATAAGCACGCAAGTTTGTCCTCATTCCCTAGCTCAGAAAAGTCAGAGGACTTCAGTGAATTTCCCAACACACTACAGTTCGCTGCAGTCAGGACTAAAATGCCCAGACATCCAGTACGCCAAATTAGTTCTAATACTTTCTTTTTCCTTTTCTAATTGAATATTTTGGGTTTACTTTATCATCATAATTCCATCTTTCTCAAAACTATGCACACACAGCAGTGCAACATAAGAGTACTAGGTGTTTTTAACACCATCTTCTAGTTGTGCTGCCTTAAAATTGAGAGTGTAGGAGGGCTCACATTTCAAAACACAACTCTGGCCCTCCACTCCAGCAAACCGCTTGGGAGCCAGAAGCTGTTGTATGCTAGCATTGCTTTTCTGCCTTACTTCATGAAGCATCCTTATAAGCAGACCCTCACAGAATTCTTCTGGGAAGACTATCCACCTGCATGTGTCACACTAACTTGATCTTCCCTCCGTGCTGTGCAACTTTCAGCTGTGTAACACAGACTCAGAGGAAGATGAGGGGAAGAGTGTTAACTAAATTGTTCCTCTGCATTTCTCTCTGAGGGAAGTCTTTGCCCCTTGCTATTTAGAACGAATTTAATTTTAAGCAGGGCATAGCGGGGAGTTTGTTTTGATTTTGCTGACTCTGCGAACTGATACTTTGAGAGAACCGTCTAGGAAAAACAGAGTCTCCTTTATTATGTCTGTCACTGCCAAGTGATTTGGCAGATTCCTCCATGGGATGCACAATCCGAAAGGTTGAGAGAGCTCTTGGCTGGGCAGTTACCAGCAGAAAAGCTCAACTTAAACACTTCTAAAATCTTATAGTGGCCAATTTGTGGTTTTGGCTGAAGAAAGAAAGATGAAAAATAGAGGCAGCTGGGTGTCAGCGAAGGATGGAATATCTATGTAATTTTCATTGCTCTGCCACATTAAAAAAAAAAAAGAGCTTTGTACATGTGTTAGATTTAGCTAAGGCAAACATGCATGCTGGCTAGGTAAACCTGCAAAGATGATTTCATTTCTCTTCACATTTGTCTGGAAGACTGAGGTGATGTATCACCATTCCATGACTCAGAGGACAAGGTCCTTTCGTTTGGCTAACTCCTGGCAAGGGCTTTTGCAGAACCTGTGCTGCTTCCCAATTTCAAGGCCAGAGGCAGTGCTCTTCAGCCCCAGCACTAAGACCACCAGCCCAAGACTGGCCTCAGTTTGTGCCCAAGGGCTGCGAGAAAAGAGGGAGCTCTGGGTTACCCGAGGGGCACCTTGAGGAGGGTGCAAAATCCCCCACTGATGCCCAAAGTCAAAGCACTACAAAAAATAAACAATGTATAGGCTTAGGTCTGGACGTTGAGGCATACTTCAATTAATAGCTAGTTTCTGGTCCTTCTAGAAAAATCTGGTTTTTATCATCCCCAAAAGCCTACCTATCCTGGTTGCCTTAAAAAAAAAAAAATCATCTTAGAAATGTCTGAAAGAAGATTGGAGAGCCATAGAGTCACATAGCAGGAGAAATGTTGGGAGCTTTGGTTTTACAAAGTAAACCTGTCAAATGAGCCTTTAAAGCATAAAATTGTCAACTCCCCAGACGAAAAAGAATGCTGAAAACATAAAAACCTTGTTCACATTACAGTTTGCAACCTAGTTTGAATATTATTTCAAACATGGTAAAAGAGGTTCCACTAATCTTTTGCAGTCGAATATAGAAACTGGGCCAAAGACTACCTAGGCCTAAAGGCAATGGCACAGTGTGTGTTAACATGATAACAACACAACATTTCGTCATTATGACTAGGGGCATAAATTTGCCAGGTTCATTCAGAACTCAAATAAATGCCTATCTGCAGAAAGAGTAAGAAAATGTAATGCTCAGTGAGGGAGTTGCAGGACCTAAACACCAACCAAAATTTATTATTAAACACCATTTAAATCTAGCTGGATTGGGGAAGGAATGGAAGATTAATGGTTTAAACAAGGTAAATGTCGCATTTTGTGGTATTGACTTCTTTAGGTTAATACCAAAAGACAAAAATGTGCCTTCTTGATATCTTTTTTTTGGCACTTAGTTAAGAACCAGTTTTGACGAAAGCAGTTCTTGCCCAGCAGCTGGATGAGCACTGAGACACCTCTGTCACAGAGTGACCGGGTGTTCAAGCACCCTGCCAGGCAGGGCTTGACTGCTTCTGCTCAAGGAACAGGCTGTTTCTTGGAAATGTTTATGTAATTCAACTGTGCTGCTGCTGAAGCCACAGACACAAGAAAGGGGAAAAAAAAAAAAAATCCAGCCTCAGATCTCTCAGGCCATTAATGTATCTCGCTCAGGTTTTGCCTTCCACCAAATACTGTCAAGTTTCTATTTTGTTTGGACCTGAAGGGTGGAGGGAGTTGGAGAGTTGCCTTTGCTGCTGTCAGTGCTTCTTAATGATGTTTCTCACTAGAGAAAATGAGCTTGTTTGTTTGAGAATACAGATTCCCTGTGGGGCACAGTTTGGGAAACTGGAAGATACGGGAAGGATAATATCTGTCAAGGCACAGTATAAACATCCATAAAGCAGAATAACGAAACACCTACAGAGAATGTTGTAGCTTTGCCAGCAAACTAATTAAAGTCACTGAGGAGGTAGCTGTGACAGATGAAAAGTTAAAATAAATCAGAAGTTTAGTCTAGCAATTATAACAGGAAATTACCACCGGAGTCAGGGCTCCTACATTCTTTTCCTGGTTCTGCTTCCGATTTACTGAGCAAGTTAGAGAAGCCAGCTTCTAACAGTAGCTTCTAATTTGGAAAGCCTCCGTTTCTGATGCCCAGCTGTACACACAGAGGACTTGACCGACTAGTGTCTTCAGTGGCCTCCTGTGTGTTTGTGAGGGTAGAGCTTTTCAGAGCATTGGCATCTCTGAAGTCAGCTCCCTGACCTGGAGAAACCTAGAGTTATTGGCACAAAGCAGCCATCTCCGAAGGCATTCCCTGCCTGTGAATGGTGGCTAGCGCCACATATTGCTGTGGGAGTCTGGTGTTCAAGTGCTCTTTATGGCTGGCATAACATATTGCAGTGGGAGTGCTATGTTTAAATTCTGTTTGTAAACATTTACAAAACTTTTCAAATACACTCTGTTTCCAAAAGTCAGTGCTATTACTTCTGGAAATAATGCACTCTGTGACCTGCACATTTTCTGAAAGGACTGCTTCTTAATAGGGGTAATGAAGCTGCAGTTCCAGGTCTGACTGCAGGAGGAGTTTAAGTAGGGTGTGAGACAAGCTGAGAATCAAAAATAACTCGTCTTCTGTTCAATAACATAGCCCTAATTGAAACGGCAAATAAAGCAATCTGTGATGCCTTGGGAGGAGGGGGAATGTCTTTCAGCCACGGGAGCTCTCTGTACACAGGGTTCCTATTCAATTCCATGAGAATTTCTAAATGGAGAGTGTATGTGGCTCCTTCTTACACTGACTTGAGTTGTCCTACAAATTCCTCAGAGTCAGAGCCAAATTAAGTGTCCAGAATAAGGATGTCTCCATAAATTGACATTTTCCTGCCCTACATTCAATTACAATCTCCTATCGTTATCAAAGGACACCATGGATCAGAGAAGTATCCTCTGGGTGCTTGCCAGCAGTCATTTAGTTATGGAAGTCCAAATGTTTCTCATTATACCAATGAACTTTTTTTTTTTTCTGAATAATACTTCTGTAAATATATGTCCTAGTGTCAGCTTTATCTTTGCTATGAGCCAGAATATTTACAGTGGTTTGTCGGATTGAGTGTCCTGAAGCAAATTATTATAGATGTTTGCTTATTTGTACCAGAGGTTGCTACCGCATCTGATCTTTTAAAGAATATTGATATGCTGAGGGAAAAGCATGAAAAACAGAGAATGTTGTTTACGGACACTACAGAAAAGTACAACACACAATTCTAGTGTGTTCATTTAGAAAAAGTCAAGCAGTGTTTGCTTTCTTCCCTACTATCTTCCCTAGATAAAAAGGCTTTCTTTAGCAGACATTTAACAATTAGACATCACAACAGTCCATTTGAGAATCCTTTATTTCCTTAAAAGTGTAGAAATTGGTGAAACCATGTACAAAACCAAGAAATCAAATGACATTAATGAATCATGAAATTAGTGATTTTCACTATCAAAAACATTTTCCTCTCATACACAATCCCAGTCTCTGCACTTCCATACAGTAAAGAATACCCATATACTAATGAATTGCCAATATTTAATTGTTAAGAGGTCATACAAAGCTGGATTATAAAAAGTTTTCTTAATCAAAGGTTCTAACAGGGTATAGAAAAGGATGTAGTTAAGAAATAGAGTCCTTTACTTCTCCAGATGCTATATATAATACTAGCAATATGTACTCAGTAAAGATGACCTTATACTGAAATGGATATTAAAACTATTCATTGAAAAAAAAATGCACAATCATGTTTCTAATACTATATTCAGTGTGACAAGTATTACAAGTCTTTTTGAACTTTTAAATATTTCTTATAGAAGTAACTCTCAAAACTGGTAAACTCTAACGTCAACATACAAACTGTTCATTAAGAGGATATGACCTTCAGGCCTGCCTCTGGTATCTTTTGCCCAAAGTTTCCTAATTAAAAAACCTTCTCTACTACTCCCACACAGCCCTTTATTGGACATTCATTGCTTCTTCCCTTTGTTTCATAGGCTCGTCCAAAAGGAGAAGGTCTGACTCCGTACCAGGGCAAGAAACGCTGCTTCGGTGAATACAAGTGTCCCAAATGCAAGAGAAAATGGATGAGTGGAAACTCCTGGGCTAACATGGGACAAGAATGTATCAAGTGCCACATTAATGTTTATCCTCACAAACAGGTAGGAGAAGTGCAGACCTGCTGGCATACAGGAACTAGGAAAGCTCTTAACTTTGTAAAGCGCAGGCAAGACTTAAAGAGAACTTGACATGGACTACAACATGCTACAAAAAAAATGTTTCCCAAATGAGCCGCTGTTCTTAGTCCTGGAAATCTGGACTGGTGTCATCAGATTTGCGAAATTCAGGTGTCCTACGTTTCAGTAAACATACCTCCAAAACAAAACCTTTACCTGTCTTTATTAAAGAAACAGACTATGGGGCTTTATAGTCTGAGTGAAACAAGTCCAGCAGTAGTAACGGGCCTTCTATTTCTGATTCTCCTTATGTTTACACCAATTTAATGTTTCATTCCTCTGGTGTCAGTGGAGTTATTTCCTACAAGTACTACTGTGTTCACATGTTGAAGCAAGGTTGGATTTGGTCAAGGGGTTATATATTTATAATGATTAGCGGTAAAAAAAGACCAATACTACCATGACTGCTGCCTACAGAATTCCTTTGTTAATGACAGTAAAACAAGGATGTCTGATTAAAGAGAAGGTTCTGGGTTTCCAGAATACCAAGTCATGTCCAAGCAAAGAACTTCAGGAGAAAGCCTTTTATTAAGCTGGAAGGGTCAAATCCAAGTAGTAGCTCTGCTAGGAAATTTGTATCTGCCATAGCTCATGTGGTACACACAGCCTTCTTTCCTGCTCCCTCTAGACTGCAGTTGCATCTATCCCTTGAGGTAATTTTTTGCATTTTCAGCTCACAATGTGAAAACTGTCAGGTTCTGCTCATATACCACCAGAACTGGTCACAAGCAGTCAACCAGTTCAGCAGTCTTTAGTGGAAGAGACAGACCAACTGCATGAGCTCATGCCCCTTCTTTCCCTAACAAGCCAGGTTGCAAACAGGCTGTCAAAGCTGAACTTTCATGCAGAAAGTCACTTTTGACAACCCCATAAAAATAAATTTGTCCGCCATGGAAAAATTTGAGGGGGATATCACAATACCACGGAATTTTTTTGTGGATGGAAAAGGTGAGAATTACTTTAAGAGTTTGGGAGGTGTGATTTGCCTCAGGTGCAGTTCATACTAGCTGAATCACAGTAATAAATAGAACTCTGCATGGGTCAAGTTACCTGCTGCCCACTCAAGAGACTGCTCAAACCATAGACATATCATTTGCATGTACTTGGAATAGGTGCAAAGGAAATTCCATCAGGAGCCTTAGGTGTCTCATTAGTTACTCAAGCACTTGCAAAATTCCTATAAAAACCTCTTTTCATGGGCTCATAAGGAACACTTCATACCATTTCATGAGATGTTGGAGGGAAGGGTTATCAGGCAAAAAAAATAATTCTGAAGGATACTGTGACTTTATTATGATAAAAAGACAGAGAAATATTGACATTCATTGCAGCAAGAAGGAAGATGAGATACAAATATCAAATCAACTCTATTCCCTCCTCTTGTACACAAAGTGCCTATGCATCTAGTTGTAAGGGCAAGACTTGGCTCAGTCACTGGCTGAGACAGTGAATATATTTGTTTCTATTGGCCACCTGAGATGATGCAATTCCATCCCTTCTCTCTGGGCTAATGACACTCTGATTCCAAATCTGAAGACAAAAGATAATCTTTATAAACTAGTCTAATTTCCCTGACAAAACTGTGACTGGAAACTATATTACAAGTGAAGAAAAGCAAAGACCTCTTCCTTTTTGGAAGCATACATATGTAGAAGGAAAGGTAAGCGATTTTCTTTTGCTAACTTACGTGATCTCAAAGCTTCCAAGGTCTCTGGTTCGTTGCCGCTGTTTAGACAGCTTGTGTAGACAACTGCACCAAGATCCAAGCTGAGCAATAGAGTCATTTATCCCATGCATGACAGTACAGTCTTCTGGGTGAGTGATATAACAAGACCACTGATTTATAACATAAGTTTATAAATATTTACCTTATTCTTCTAAATCCTTTCCATCATTTATGTTACTGTGCAAAGGGTCACAAGAAATTGTTTAAGAGTTATCCCATCCACACTATATAAGGGGTATTATAGACTTGGAAATATTTACAGTTTTTGTTAAAGAAGTTTGGCAAATTGTCCGTTGGGCAGAGTTGCCCATTGCGGCAGGGGTAGGGGAGTCTAATCTGCACAGTGGTACTAAAGACATACTGTGGCAGACTTGCAGTCTACAGTTCCTCCATAAGCTGCATTTGCCTCAGAGCCAGATACGTGGTGTTTTCTGGGGAATAATCACAGCATGTGCAGTGCAGGTTTCCACAGCTGACCCCATCATTGCTGCCACACCACTCCCTAAGGACCCAATAGCTTAGGATGCACAAGAGCTTTGCTCTTCTTACCTACCCCGTATGTTAATGTCCCACCAGTAGGTATTGTAGCTATTTGAGATCTTCAAGACAAGAATATGTTTCAGCTAGGCTTCCAGATGTAAATAACTTGCAGCCAGTCACTAGTGCTCTGTCCCAAAATTTGTATTTACAGTCTCAAGTTGAAAGATTTTTACATTCTGTTTTCACTACTCTACCTCTGTCTGCTTCTATTTCTCACTGTTAACTATTGTCATCCCCTGGTTTCTCACCAAATAGATTCATCTCTGAAGAGTGTATGCAGTAGAGGAAATCTAGCCACACAGGCCATCAAACCTTACTATGTCACCCTGAGTATTAGAAATTAGAATGCTTTTGTCCAATTTAGGAGAAAAAAAATTAAATCCTTATTTCGGGATTGCTTGATATTCATTGCAATGAATTAGGAGTTTATTCTCAATTGCCAGATGTGCCCTTTTCTCCAGTCCTCATCTCTGTCTCTGTATATCATCTTCCCCAGTCGGTTTCCTCAGTCTATGGACTTTTCAGTCCTGTAAGGCTTGTCCACGGTGTCTGACAAGGGATGGTTTGTGCCTGAGTACGCCCATGTAGCTAGCTCAGGCAATAATATCAGAGTACAGAAGATAATTATCTCCACTCTGGATAGCTCTAGGGTAGCGATCAAGCACATATGCTGGGTCTGTGAATGGCTTGTGCAGCTATGCTCAAATCTTGATTTCCTATGCATACCTTTTGTTAGTGGGTCCCTGGAGAGGAGAGCAGCCACACTTCCCTGCCACCTGCTCCTTGTTCCTGGAGGCTCATTTCACTTCAGGAAACGATCCCGTGCCAATTCCCCACAAGGAATGTCTCAATTCAGCCCTGTGCTCTTACTCCACATACCCTATGTGTGAGAATGAGCTTTTAATCTCTCTGGGGCAGGAAAAGTCTTCTCAGCAATTTTACAGCTGTGTATACACTTCAGAGTGCTCTATAAATACAGCTCTAAATCTCTGCATTTAAGAGAGATGGTGAAGCATGTATTGCAAGAAGTAACACAAGAACCTGATAGCAGGGCTGCTGCCTTTCATCCCCCAACTCATCCACAGGGCAGGGAATCAGGTGGCTCTCACACCTGAGCTGCAAAACTGCTCCTCATCCCCAAAAGTTCTGCATGCCTTTTCTTTTTTTTTGTTTTCATGACTAAATTGTGCCACTGTATTCGTTTTTGCATTTTCAGCATGTCCCTTAAGTGGTAAACCCCTCCTTGGGGTACGTACAGGAATTCACAGGACACAGGGCAAAAATTGGAGGCCCACTGAGCTCAAGCATTACTGAGGAGTAGGAGACCAAAGAACGAACCCTGATAAAGCTGCTCTATGGCTGTTCCTGGGTAGTTACCTTAGCTAATCTAAACAAACAGACGTCTCAGATGGGACTTAAACCGATCTCCTATTCTTCCAAGGAATTTGCGTTTTGTAGTTGTTTATGCTCCTTGTCCAGCTATGGAGTCAGTCCTTATAGCCATTCACCAGCATTCTTGGCACTCTAACAGCCCAGATGCCAAGCTTTGAATTCTCATTTTCTTTCCCTGCCTGCTATAGTGGCAACATCTGTGCCTGTGGTTGCTTCCTGGCTGGCCTCTTATCAAGGCTTCTTCTCTGACTTTGTGGCTAACTCCAGTGTTGTTTGTGATGACAGCTGTTGCACTGGTGCAGAACCAGCCATCTGGTGACCGACTTGTCCTCTTGGACACTATTTTCTTCCAGCTGTCAGGAATTTACTGTTGGACTGGAAATAATTTGGTATGTAAATACATTCTTCATGATATCCAGGCTATTACTTCCACAGGCAAAGCTGTAGTCCCATCACAATTCCCATACCCGAGTGCATCCACAGCCACCTCTCATTATGGGGAGGGATGGGTCTGATCATTCAAGCTCAATAAGCTTTTTAACAGTTTCAGGCCTGCAACTATGACCTTTCGACTCTTTAGATTTCACAGACCCTCCCCAGCATGCCCATACTTGTATGCTCTGGCAGTGGGAATACAGATTACCCCATACTGCTGCTTCTCTGAACTCTAAAAAGATATTTTCACCATTTAGCTCATGTTGTCATTCATTCCTAGCTGGCCTGTTCCAGAGGCATGCCGCTGACAGAGGTTGCTTGCTCTCTCTGAGCACCGTACCCCTGATCTGCAGCCTTCTTATCACTGCCTCCTGGATCCACAGCAACAACGGTGGGCCTCATTAATGTCCCCTTTCCCCCCAGGCAAACAGAAAATCAGAGGGTCTGCTGTTGAGGAATGCACACTGCATATTGCATTTCATCCTTTTTCCCCAGTGCATCATTTTTTATTGGGCTAAAAATTTTAAAATGCATGAGACCATGTGTATCCTGAGGGAAGTGTAGCTATTGCTCCTTAAGACTGTTAACCTAGCAATTATCCTGCCAGCTCTAGCTGTGGAATCCTTTCCTATTTAAATATTTAATCTGTCATTTAATCATCTTGTTTACTCCATTAAGACTTGAGGCAATGAGTCCAGAAAATGATTTATAAGTGTTTTCTTACACTGGAAATTTATTGTGAACTGTTACCCATCAGTGGTGCAAATTGTTCCATTCTACAGCAAAAAAAAAATTTTTTTTTTTTTTTTAAAAAATCAATCTTCTAAATACAAATATAAGTAGCCACATTATTCCATTCTGCTTCTTAATGGAGGCAGTTCTCCTCAGGGAGAGTTCTGGGCACATTTGCTCTGACACCTCACACTTAAGGATGAGCTTTTTTTGTTTGGAGGGTTTTGGGGTTTTTAACTGACTTTTGAGGATGCAGAGTTCATTCAGTACATGTAGACTGGGACAGCAATAGTTCACAATCGAAAGTTAATTTGCAGGACAGGGATTGCTATATATAAAAATTTAAATTTATTTCAGCTTCATTCCCCTGAGGCAACAGCTTTAGTCACTACCACCAAATGTTCTCCTGGTGGAGCTGCACAAGATTATTTCCATCCAGCAACTACTAGGAGAAAATTTAAGAAAGACAGACAAAAATGAAGAATGTAAGAATGCCTATCTCTGTAGTTTTTACTGAAAATATGGAGTGCCAGATACTGAATGCTTGCATTTTAAAAAAAGACAATGAAAATTGAAGCATTATATTTAAACTCTCAATCTCGTGGAAAAAACTGTACCTTTCCCAGCAAAACATAACAGGATATTTTGTTGCTTTACAAGCTCCCTTTCACCTCTTTCTAGGGAAAAGAATTTTTATTTTTTTTTTCAGTGAAATAGGCTATCCCCTTGTCCACACCCTCTCTAAGTGCATGGCTGAGATTTCATGCTCTCTGACTCTCACCAGCAGCACAGAACTCTTGCAGCATCCTCAGGTATTTGGTTCTTCTGCAAAATTCAAGCGATCCCCAAAACTAATACAGAGCATGCAGCAGCCTGACCCTGCCTCACTCCTCTTGCTCTAGCATCTTCTTCCCCTCTGCTTCCACCACACCAAAGCTGGTGAGAATTTTCCAAGTTAGACCTGTGCCAAGGAAGTCCAACCTTGACAGACACAAAGGTCATTGACCGGCTAAAATCTTATCTTTTGGCATGGTGTCAGAAGGGTTGCAAGGGTGTAAGGTTGTTATTACTTTAAAATCCTCCACAATTAATTAACAGTTCTTGTCCTGCTGCTATTTGTCTGTTGTTTCTCAGTGTTTGAAGGTTTTTTGGTTGCTTTTTCTTTTTTTGCCTTACAAGAAACCCATGAAAAGAGATAAGCTGGGGCTTGGTTTTATGCAAAACTTGAAGTGGTTTTGGGACACAAACCACACAAGCACACTACCAGTTTCAAAGTCTGAGCCCTCCACTGCCTCACCAGAAACACAGCCCAAGCTCCGCTCCGCTCCTTCCAGCTGGCCCTTGGCAACCTGCTTTCCTGCAGTCCTAACCCCTCTCTCCCCAGCCTCTGTGTCGTAACACGCTGGTAACAATAACATTTCTGAAATCAAAATGCTTTGCAGGCCAAAAAGCTGAGCTCAATCAACGCAGGAGGAAAGCAAACCACGGAGAGCTATTGTTTCTGAAAACTATCCAAAACCTCTTGGCACTTTAAGGCATTCCCAATGTCCTTTGCACTATTTCCAGGAAAAATGATTCCCAAGGCCTTGCGTATTAAAAAAAATCTGGCTTATATCAATAAACATGATAACTGTTGTATTTTTTCTCTTTAATCAGAGCACAGCTAGCATGTAGAAGCAATCAGGGCTCAGTCAAATAGTCTGTTTTAAGTGTAGCATTTCAAAACTCTCAAATTCTCTATTGAGGAGCATAAATTAACTCCTGGGACTCCTGAACCTGAGCGTCATCTTTGACTGCGTTTGTGTAAGATGAATTCTTGGTGAAAATTTGTGGGCAGGTGTTAGTAGAATAAGTATTAGAAAAGACAGAAGGGCAGTTTTTAAGTCACCAAATGAGCTTATTCATCAGTGTTGCCGCATAAGTACTGTCTGCACCAGTGGTTGGGTTGAAGGATAGAAACAGGCTTACTAGTCCTGACCTCAAATCCTGACATACTAACTTCCAGCAAGGCATTCAAAGCTCAGTGGGGTTGCAGGTGGAGGCTGAATGATTGGGAGGAGATAAAGTATCCACCTGCCTTCCTTATCCACTCTCTGATACAGGGAATCCAATTTACAATTTAATTCTGAATGAAGTTAGACTCAAAAGCATATAATATGTGGCCCAGAACTGACAAAACTTCAGGCAATATGATGGGTAAGAACGCTGAATCAGTAACAAAGCATTGGCAATCACCACTGAATTACTCCCATATATTGTTTTTGTTAGCTGTTCAGTGTAGTAATACGAGAATTTGCAGACATCCCTTGTTCAGCATGATAGAATATATTTTGTCTCATTTCAGCTATTCAGAGAGCTGAGAAACCCTTCCATTCTCTGGACTGTGAGCTGGTCTTGTGTGACATAGCCAAAAAACAAACCAAACAAAACCAAAAAAAAGCTTTGATTATCTCTTTTTCCTGTACAAGGGGTCTCAGGTGGGTGGCTCTGGAATGAAGAACTTAGAAATGAGAATTTAGGTTATCAGATGTACTTTAAAATTTTACAGATGAAGTCTTTAGGATGTAGGAAAGGTGTGAAGAGATAAGTAGCCATAAGTTTTTAAATTGTATTTATATTTATCTATTCTTGCTCCAAGAAGCATATTTTGAAGAGGTAAGCAAGAGTCTAGTATCCCTGTGAGAACGACGAGAAAGCTTATGGTTTGTTTTGAGATTTCACAACATGTGCTGTCTCTGCCACAGTCCCATAGAGAACTGCTGTCTTCACAGGAGAGCACTGTGCAGTGCTATATTGGCTTTCAGGTACATTTCACAAAAACAGAGAAACTATAGGTTAGGGAATTTATTTTTTTTTCTTCAAACAAATGGTGCACATGATGATGTTCTACCTCACATCTCTGTAAGCTTTCTTAACCTTGCTGCAATATTTAACATGGGTATTTTACTTTCAGACTGGTTGTGAAACCCTTTACGTGTCCCAGGAAGTTAAAGAACAACGTTCTACTAAACCCAAAGCTGTTTCATTACCTTGTTTAGTCAAAAATGCCTCCAAGCCTGTGATTTCACAAATATTAAATAAAAAAAGTGCATAATTTATTACTCAGGTTCAGGGCTAAGTGTTGTGTTTTTTGTTTCTTGTGTTGGGGGTTTTTTTTATTAATAGTTTTGCAGCTGTCCTAATTCAAAAAGTTCAGCCTCTGTGTTACTGGTTTTATAAATATATTCCCCAGTTCAGTCTTTTACTAATTTGAATACAAATTTACCACCACCTTTATGACATGAGGTTTTGAGGTCATGCTGAACCAGTACAGAGATGAAACAAGTATTTCATCCCTTCATAAAAGAAATATAGTACATTTGTAATGACTAGGTGAAAGCTCAGTTAAGCATAAAAGTAGGCTTCATGTGCGTAGTAAAGAGTAACAGTCACAAAACCTTGGATCTTAACTGATTTCCTTCCCTTCGCTGCAGAGACCCCTGGAAAAGCCGGACGGCCTGGATGTTTCGGATCAGAGCAAAGAACATCCCCAGCATCTGTGCGAGAAGTGCAAAGTTTTGGGCTACTACTGCCGCCGTGTGCAATAAACCCACCAAGTGGCTTCTTCCCGTCCCCGTCATCCTTAAAGATCCTCGGGCAGCACGCGATCAACAGCAACACAACGAATCAAGAAGAAAGCTGAAATAATTGCCAATATTGCCTATCTAATAATATGCCTTACCATTAATAGAATGTAACATTTCTCCTGTGCGTGCGCACGCATGCAGCAGGCATTTACAGGACTATGATTTGTATACATACATATATATGTTAATTTATATATATATGTACACACACATATATAAAGCGTTACTGATAGTGTTCACAACAGAACCACGGCTGGAGGTTCTGCTGATTGTTTACACAGACCCTATATCATGGCCAGGTGAAATGAAGTACTATTTAACAGGCAAGGTATAATATTCACAAGGATTGTGTTATACGTATGGCTTTTGCAGAGGTTAAATAACTGTGGAGCCACCAATTGCAAGCACTCACCCACAACACAAACATTATTCCTATTGTATGATAAGACAAAGGAAGGTGAAAGAAGCCACGGCATAAAAGAGGAAAATTTGTTCTCCGAGTTTAGAAAAGTCTGAGAGTTTTGTGCTGCTGATTTCTTGGACTTTTTCTGTTTGTTACCATTGCTCGGGCAGGGCTTAGGCTAAGTCATTTTTGCAGGACGTGGCAAAAAAAAAAAAGTACAAAACAAAGTGAAGGCATGGGTTGGGTAGAAAGGGAATGCCATGTAGGGACCCAGAACACTAGGAAGGATTCTAAGAAGCTTCTGGAGGAGACAAAATTGGCTTGTTTGCACGACTAACAGATCCTTCTCTTGTCATATAATCCCACTGAACTGGTCTCTCCATGTGTATGGGCTGTTCATTAGGCCACAAGCACACTAAATTTACTGTGAATAAGGGAGGGTGTTAAGAATACTTAACTGTCACCAAAATCCTTGATTGAAAGGTTAGCCAAACTTACTATTTATAGTAGTTTTAAAGCCACTTTCTGGAAATATTTTTATGTCCTGTTTTCTACTGTACACATTTGTTATAATATAAAACTTGCTAGCCATAGGGGTCTTTTGAGGCACGAGGAACACTCTGTATAACTCTCCCTCTTTACATCTTCCTGAAGCACCTACATTCGTGAGGAGAAATGTAGGGATTTGATTTTGTTGTCCCACTTCAGGTAGAACTTTGTGCAGGAGCATCCTGCTGCAAAGAAGTATCTCATCAGGGACTGGGAAATATCATGAACTGAAAGTACCTCAAGAGAGTATCCTGTTTGTATGTCTATGCAAGAGTACATGAGCAAAAGGACACAACAAGCTATTCGCATGCAGCATTCACTAAAAAAATCACAGGGATAATGTTTGGGGGTTTTTGTGGTTTTTTTTCCTCAACAATTTCTATTTTTATAAAGCTTCATTTAGAGAGATTGATTTGTGTGAATGATACTTGGTGGAATTACTTTAAATCCGAAGTAACTTGATGCAAATTAAATTTGTTTTGAGGATTAATTCCATAATGCTAAGACAGAGAGGGTTTTATGCCAAGTGATAACAGGATGTTACCAGTATGTTACCAGTATGTACAGTCAAGCTCTTGTAAAGAAAACTGAAAACTTACAGTGAGCATTAGTATAGGAAATGTGAAGTGCTTCACAAACTTGCTCCAGGGTGAAGCTTTTGCCATTTCACTGCTTTGCTATAAGCAGGGTGGAATTGTTTCTGCTTATTCTGGTGATACTGTCATGTACCTATCTTGCAAACCATTATTTATGGGTAGTCCAAGCCTACTGGTCAGCAAAATGGATAAGCATTGGGCCTCCTGGCTTCTGACCACAGCTCTTCCATTAGCTTCCTGATTTTGGGCAAGTCACAAGATCCTTCTGCACCTCAGTTTCCCCAGCTGCAAAATGAGGATAATAATACTTCAGCATACCTACCTCACAGGAGAGTTGTGAGGCTTAGTTAATATCTACAAGGGTTTTGACATCACTGGATAAAAAGTGCTATGTAATGCTAAAACAGTATTAACTAAATTAATTGCTTTGAAACTAGTTTTTCCCAGTTGGCAATTCCATCAGCTAAAATAGCTGAAAATAATATTATTGAAAGTTAACACTAATAACAGTTCAGCTGCCTCAGTGAAGATACGCAGTTGTAGCATTTTCAGATGGAAACATTCTTTCAGAAAGGCTCAGAAATTAGCTTAAGAGACAAGTTCTCTAAACAAAGATAATAATCTGCCCATACAAATGAGAATAACAAAACATACAGGCAAATCTAGGGCTGGATTTTCGAAGAATGACCTCTAGTATTAATCATGATAGTTTGTTTGAAGCGTAAGTAATTTTGAAAGAGCTGCATACTAAGCCACATCTATTTTTTCAAAAGCACTTAATAGCACATGAACAAAAAGTATCATCTTGATGCTTCACATCCAGCTGAAGGGCATGTATAGAAACCTGCTTAGATGAAGATAAGGAAAAATGCTATTTTCTCCCTGAAACTAAAATGTTGCTGTTGACCATTTTTTTCTACATTGAAATAATTTCCATTTATGATAACCACTAGATGAATAAAACAGCACATCCCTTGATATAGCTACACCAACATACAGCACCACCAGGTTTTGAACAAAGGCCCACTAAAAAGATACCATTACATGCAATTGTTGCTATTTTCATGATAGTGCCCTGTTGAAAACTGTTTATCCAGATTCAAAACTGCTGGGCAATGCCTTTACCTTACAGATTTTTATTCGATCAGGTGTATTTTTAGTACAGCCTAACATAGTTAATAAATAAAGGTGTAGAATAATAATTCTTAATAGCATACTTGTGAGGGTTCAATATTTATAGCATTGATATTTTTCTAAGCATTTAGGTAATCTTTAGTGTATCTGAAATGAAGAGGAGGAGATTTTTTTTCCTGCGTTCGCATTGCAGAAAAGTGGATAAAGAACAAAATGCACAGAAAAGCAAGAAGCAACACTGCCATAGTTCATACTGTCTAACTCGGAGACCGCAAATCCATCCCAGGACGGGGATGCAGTCAGGCACCGGGCACACCCTGGGGCTGGAAGCCGCTTGCCTCACCCTCCCTGCCAGAAGCGGGGCAAGGCAGGGCAGCGAGAAAAAAAAAAGCCACAGCCCTCCCTCCCCTGCAGCCATGGGGCTGAGCTCCAGCTGTCCCCAGCTGTCTGGAGGCACCCCATGGTGTCTCCCCACATCAGTGATGTACAGTAGCTTATGACCACTGGCTTTTAGTTAATGGCACACAAGGGAAATTTCTGAATTTTTACTTCAAAAAAAGAAAGACAGTTTATGAAAAAGTAGATTTCTTCTTAACTTTCTCCCCAAAGGTAAATTCACCTATAGGCCTAGTTAACTCTTTCCAAATTGGAAGAGCCTTAAAAATTCAGACTTTTGTCTGGAAAGAAGATGAGTTGATTTACCTCTTAAGATTTTTCTGAATGCTTTCTGGTGTTCTCTTTAACCAGCTCTGCATTTAGAACACCAGCTAGTAAACCTTGAAGGCACTTTTAGACAGTCTTACCAGAAGCAAAGCAAGCATCAGTAAAAAGCATTTTAAATCAATGCAGGCCTCCCTAAATTCAGTATTCTTTAGGGGTGTACCTGAGAGAAATTTGCCTCTGTGCATTTATTTAGAAAACTGGATTTTTAACCTCGGGTGCTTGCTGTTGCCTGCCTAGATATCCACCAATCCATCCAGCATCCTTTTTCCCCCCCCTGCTTTGGAGGTTTTTAAACTTTCATTTATTTCTATAAAAAAAATACCAACAACAACAAAATGAATAAAACCAAACAGACAGACAAATAAAACTGAACAGAATCTGTTTCCTCAGTTGGTCAGAACATTTCACACAAAATTCATCCTTGGCGTTAGCAGTGCTCTGGAGAAAAGTGTCAGTGACTTGAATTTGAGAGGTGTGGTGTAGGTTCTTAGCTGCTTTAACTTGATGCGGCTCCAGTGAAGTTGTTACAAACACTTCATTTAATGGTGATGAAGAAAAATCCTTTTAGTTTAAAGGATGGCCCCATTTTAGCCAGTTTCTACTGCTGCTACCACAGACATAGAATGATGCCACACAAGCAAATTTTGAGGCCTTTTGGTCTCAATATTGCTTTTTAATTTCAGATAAATACACAAGAGTATATATTATTTCTGAAAATAGGTGTATTTTCAAGTTCCCCATTATATGGGACTTAGTTTGTAAACTAAAAACGTGAAGTTACATATGTCTGAGAGAAGCCTTTTACCGAGAAGTGTTCTGTACGTTTTACATTTTGTATAACATGAAACTTAGATTATGCATAGGTTGCATACCTGTGGCATTCTAGCAGTTATTCCCAAAATAGAACTACTTAAAGCAATAAAAGTTGAGAGCTTTTCGAAGTGTCCGACTTCATAGACTAGCTCTCTTTGTCCTGCAATCATGCAGAATATTTTTTTTCCTAGTATGGATCCTACGAGTTGTCCGCAAAATAAATCATCAACATGTGTTTTTAAAGTTAAGTGAATTGACATACATTTTCCACTTGCCTTTGCCAACACATTTTGAAACGTGATGGAACTACCCCCGTACAAAAATCATTCTTTACGATATCACTCCACTCCCCACTGGGCTTCGACCCATATCTCTCTTCTATCTGCAAAACCACTGCTGTCCACTCAGTTTGCTATATTGCTGAAGTGCTCAGAGGGCTGTTTGAGATCTTAGTTACAGGGATGATGGTTTGTGTTTCTAGGATGAATTTCAAAGGGACAATCGTGTGCAGTTACTAGCTATAGATGATTGATATAAATGTTTACCCCTGTATGAAGTATTTTACAGTTTTACTTGCAGATGTGTATTTATCTTGAGTTATACTTGACATAGAGTTTCTTTCTTTTTTTTTTAATACTATGTGTGTATTTTGGAAACCTTTTTAGATGTTAAAATTTTTGAATGGTTACAAATATTTCTTGTAATACTGAATTGTTATCTGGAAACTCTCTGCAGTAACTTTTTTGTATATATTTGAGGGCCTTTTTAAAAAAAGTATTGTTTGTTTTTTGGGGTAAAGTTTTTACAATTTGGAAGCTTGCAGAAGGGCCTTCCTTTCAGCTAGGATACTAACAGAGGTAAGAGTTTTCTTAAGTATTTTGCAGAACTAAGGATGTATCCTCAAGAAAATATTTATGGAAGTAATTTACTTTTTTTTTTTACAATGCTTTTGTCTGTATAAAGTATGCAACAGAACTACATTAAGAAGGAAATATTGTCTACATAAAATATTATATGAAAGTTGGTACATAATTCTGACAAAAAAAACCCCTTGCAATTCTTTAAGCCATATTGTTTTTGTTATCCTTGGATGAAAATATCAGTATTAAGTAACCAATATATTATTCAAGTGCTTAGACTTATATGAAAATGCTTATACAGTTTATTTATGTGTATTTGGGGAAGGATTGCTAGAAAAAGCTATCACTAGACATATAGTAAGTGAGGAGCAAATAACAGTATCTTGTCACTTTATGGCCTTGTGAGAGACAGAGACGATGCTGAAAGCACTGTAGAGACTCGGCTTTCAGAAACTCCGAAGCACAAGTGTTGGGTTTCAAATGGTCGTTCTTTCCTTTTCCATAACCAGAGGGGAAGAAAGTTGGTTCGAACACTGTTTGACAACTTGACTTTCACAACTCTTTGCAGACTGTGAGCTCAGCTATGCATTATCAGCTACAGCAATAATATCAATCAAAGGATGTAAAAGAAAAGGATTGAAGTAGATTACTCTAGGGATTTATGTTTATTTTAATTAGAACTCATAGCAATATAGAATATGCATGTGCACGTATTTGAAGCATTTTTACACTTTACATTTCATGTAGTTTTGATTATATTATGAAGGATTGGGTTTTTAGTTTGATATTTTACCATGCTAAAACGGGAGGTCTGCCCAACCCTGTACTGGATTCTTGTTTCCTTTAAAAGGTTATTTAGTACAACACTCACTGCGTTGTGTACTAGTGCTAAAACTAACACTATATCTTAAGAATTTCTTCAGCTTTAAAAAAAATAACCGAATTATTATTACATTTGTTTAGCTGTACCCACTGACCTTTTCAGATTCAGTTGGCAATTTGTATAAGTTCTTTTTCTGTAACTGTTAATAAACTTGTACAGCTGAAACAAACAAACAAAACTTATGGACAAAGGCCTCAGAGGTGCCAGTTCTGCTTCAGCAATCAAGATGATAGCTTGCTCATCTGGCAACTGCGTTGCTAAAGAGACTGCAAAACCTCTGTTGTGGATTGTCCATAAAATGGCATTCCGACATGTGCCTTATTTGCTGGATAGTATACAGCTTTCCTCTAGTATTCTAGCATTTTAATGCTGTATTAAAGTACTGCAAAAAAAAAAAAACAGCAAAAGAGTGGTATGGTTTTCTTGAGCAGTCCTTCCTCTGAAGTTTTACTGCCAGCTGCGTTGGGTTCCCAGTTACGGACTGGCCAGCTGCAGTCTGGCGCTTGGGGTGAAAACCTGCCCCGTCACCGTGACCCTGACCAGGTGAAGAAGAGCTTCTCCACTGCAGCTGATTTCCCTAAAGCTGCAATGAGCCTGGTCACATCCTGGGTGAGAAGGGTTCACCCAAGGTCTTCCTCTGCTGGTCAAACAACTTGGGTTAACAGTGCAGGCTCTTAGTTTTTTAACAGCCTGGTATTGTTCAGCATTCTTCTGAAGGAAAAACCTCCCATAATTAGAAAAAGTACACTTCTACCTTTAATAGTTGGGTAGGAAAGTTTAGATGCCACAGCTTTGCTGTAATGAACAATAACTTTTTAAAAAGTCACTAAACTATATATATATCACTTAGATTTTAGAAGACTGGATCTAACACATTCTTTACAAAGACCAGAAGTTCGCAAGGACTAGACCTACTAAATGCTTGATGCTTAAGAATGCTCTTCCTACATCCCAAATCAGGGTTCAGTGGCAAGCAATTTCACCTGTTGAGACTGCTGATACTGTTGCAATTGGAAGTTAAAATAAGGATGTCATTACATTAACTTTGTGCTTTAGGTATCCTGCCTCTAACAAGAGAGAACCCCATCATTTAAAACCAACAGAAAAATTAATAGACACATCAGCACTCAGTTTCTGTAGGCCTGATCACCTCTATAAACGCGGCGCATATCAACACTTGGAGGTCTTTACCAGAATGACACCACTTATATCACATATATTTCTGGGAAGATCCAAGTGCTGTTCTCATTCAACCTACGTGAGAGAGAGCAAGAGCCTGTGCACACGTGTGTGCGTGGGTTTGCATTGGGGCGAGAGGATGGCTGAGGAGTTTTGCAATTCTGAAGCTGTCACAAAAGTGACTGTTCCATCAAACGATGAAAGACTTCCTCCCAGCCAAGCCCCATGGAAAGGAAAAACATCTCGTTAGAGCTAGTTGGTAAACTATTCTTTGAAAACCAAAACATACTGCTCTTGAACACAAAGCTTATTAACACTGTTCCCATAGCAAACACAGCCAGAAAGCCAAGCTCGGAACTGGAATACATCTTTCCACCAGAAGAACCAGGGGATCCCCAAACACCGACACCTCAGATTTAGCACTCCACTGAGTCCAGAAAAAACACCAAGTAGACCAGTTGCAAAAGTTGTAGCTCCCAATTACCACATTTCTATGATTCCTCAAAGAAATAACTTTTTCATATTTAAAACAAAAGTAAATTAACACAAATGATATGGCATCAACAAAAATGATCAAACTGCTTTTCATTGCCAAGTTCTTCGCCTTCTTGCTATATGTGATGAGGTCAAGAGAATGCAACACCCAGCTTGTAACAGAAGGGCCAAATAATTCCCACATTAAGAAAAATAATAATGATTTCACAACAGTGATTTCATATAACATTGATACTTTAAAATAAAATGCTGTTTCATTGTTCTTCATGGAAAAACAAATGGTATACCAAGGTTATTATTTTTAAAAGTAGTCGCATCACGTCAAAAGCCTCCTCTTGGATCCTCCCATTACATTAGCAGATATAGGAACTAGACCTTAATCTCAAGTAGGAAAGACAAACATTCTGCATGTTGTACTTGCATAGTCTTGCTCAGAGTCCTCATATAAAGATCATTCACTGCTGTGTAATGCAAGTCAATTTAAAAAGGCTGCTCCTTTCTCCATATCCTTCTCAGGAAGGATGTGCACAAGAGACATCAGTAAGAAAAACCTGAGACACTGAGGGCTGAATGCCAACGGTCAGGTCTTTCTGCTAAGAACTAAGAAAACAAGAACTAAAGAAACCTCCTAACTGGAAGAACACATAAAATCCTTACTCACAATAAGCACATCATACACAGCTTGTGATCTTGAAAAGACAGAATACAGCATTCAGCTCTGCTTTTCGCTAGCATGCACCTCCTGAACATAGAGAATCAGAACATTTACAAACTCCTATCTCTGTAACACCAGCTGTTGGGCCCACACCTACTCACAAAGAACTTCTGTTTTACTGCAAGTAATGCAATTTCTCCTCCTCACATCCATATCCCAAAAAGCACTTCAAACAATAAGAAAACCCAAAAAACTCATCCTGATGCCATCTACCAAAATTGCAAAACCTCAGTCAAACAACATAGATACCTCTCACAATCCTTTTACAAGCTTCATGAGAAATTGTATTAACAGAGCATGCTAAGAAACACTTACCTCAGTCAGCATTTATTGGGTCTTTTTTCCGAAGGGCCAAAGCTGAGGTTGGGACAATCACGTTCACAAGGAGTTAGAGGTCCCTGGTTTGCAGCTCGGATGAGCAGAGGCAGCCAGCAGCACTCTGTAAGAGAAGGGAACTCCATCAGCCAGCCCTGTTGATAAACGCTCCCCAGGCATAGGACACCACAGCTGATGAGGAGACCACAGAGAGCACCAAGCCTGGGCATTCCTTGGAGACTTTACTTCTATACCATGAATTGAGCTAGATAAAGATGCAGTACTCATTGACTTCCACCCCCCCCTTTTTTTTTTCCCCTCAATAACAGGTAAAAGCAAAGCTTGCATACCCAGCTAACCCAACCAAAACCCTCGCCTACAGGGAAAGCAAATCATAGCCAAAAACTTCATGAATGTTTTAAGTCAAGTAGGTACAAGCCAAAGACTTTCTTTCCTTTTGTACCCTAGCTGTGAACAGAAACCAGAATGCCAGAACACCGAAAGAAAGTGGTTTTTTACACAATTTGTGAACACATCTTAGCAGCAGGTACAGGAAGTGTCACCGCAGCCGGCTTTTCATAGGGTTTCCTTAGTTTTGCAATATAAGAAGAACCTTCAACTCACTGGGTTTCTAAGGAGTCAAACATTCTTATGCTCTGTTTGATTTCAGCCAGAAAATCTTAGAGAAGTAACAATACAGGAAAACACCGCAGAAGTAACAGGAAGCAAAACCTCAAAACTTACTTTCTTTTCAAATAAAACAGACAAATATCACTATCATAAGAAAAAAACAACCCTTCCTTAAGCACCTTTAGGTAGAAGCTTTGAGAGCCAGTACCCACAACCCCCAGGAAAAAACCTCTTTTCCCTCCACCTCTTTTATATTGGCTTCGGCCCTGATTGCTGGGGGCTCCAGCTGTGCTGGGCAGCTGTGGGGCAGGATGGGTGGGCACCAGGAACTCCCCAGGTGCAGCCACTTCCCCTCACCCTGAGCTGTGCCTTCTCCAGCACAGAACAACCCTCCCTGTGTCCAGCTGCACGGACATCAGTTCCACCACGACGAATCCTCACGGGTGACAGGGAGGCACAGGGAAGTTCGAGTCACATCTAGGAGGGACAAACAACGTTTGTTTTAATGTTCACAGTAATTGAAATCTCAGCACGGTTAAGGGTTAGGCAGAAATTTCATCAAGGAAATACACAACAGGAAGCTTCACTGGGCAGAATAACGCACATTGTAATGAAGCTGTTCAAATTGCTTTCCAGCATACCCTGCTAAAGTTTCTGAGTGCCTTGGATGATTTTTGAATACACAGTGGTTGCACATATCATGTAATACCTCACCCAGCTATTCGGTTTAGGGTGTGGTCACTTCTCTGGCCGTTTGGCTGACCCATGTGTTTGCATTGCTTTAAATAAACTGAGGTAAAAGTGACTGAGTTACAGACAACCAGTACCCCTCACATCAACGTCTCGCAGGATTTGAAGGAAATGAACCAGCTTCATTAAGCTCTGTAGGGAAGTGAACAGCAATTCACTGATTCAGAGTAGCAAAAGCAAAGCCAAACATTCGTGGCTGACAGAGTCCCAGCCCCTCAGTGGAAGACACCCTAAATGGTGCATGATCAAGAATAGATTTTAAATTACCTAGTAACAGTGAAGAATAAGAGCATGGTGTTATTTTGGATAATTCAAAACAATTATCTTAATAGTTGGGTTTTGTTTTTTTTTAAAAAAGGTAAATAGAAGATTTGAAAGTAGGGACAGGAAATCAAAAAGAAAATATTATTATATTATCTTTATCACTCTAAAATGATAAAACAGAAGTCAAAAAATAGGAATGATGAGATAAATAGTTTCCCTGTGTGCACTGGGCCTCCATCTCCTGGAAAAGAAATCACTTAGAGAGGATGTTATAGTGGCCTGTAACATAATAAATGACATGAGTAAGGGAGGAAATGTTCATTGCTTCTACAATAGCTTTCATTCTAGAAGCAGGGAATTTTGGATAAAATTATCTGAGGTAATATAACTAAGACAATTCACCCAGCAGAATGAAATTCACAGTCATGGGATATTCTATCTGTCAAAAGATCAGATGAGATCAAAACCAATTGCAAAACTACATTTACAAAAAAATAGAAAGAAAATCCTGTAAGCTGCAATCCTGGCTCAGGAAATCCCAAAGCACAGAAGCAGCCAGAAACAAGGGATGTGTCCAACCAAAAGTTGATTGCCGATGGCTAGTATCTTTTTCCTCAGTAATCTGTTGTAGGAAAGAAGATACTGGAGTAGATGCTGCTCTCATGGCTGAGCTGGGCTGGGGGAACTATTTTTTGTGTGACAGTAGAAGCTGCAATATATGAATGTGAATATAGTTTTAGCCCTGTACGTAAGGAAACACTTGGAAGGCACCCATCAGGCACCTGACAGCTGCTGGGGCAGGCTTGGACAGACATGCCCAGGGAAATACCCACTAGTTCCCCAGTGTTCATAGAATCCTAGAATGTGTTGGGCTGGGAGGCACCTTTAAAGGTCATCTAGTCCATTCATGCTTTGGAAGAAATCCATGTGACTCACCTATGCTCACGTTCCCTTGGGCTAATTGGCAGGAAACTAATTGAACCAGTTCCGTAATTTATATTTTACAACTGAATATTGCCCCACTGTAGCTACTTTGGTATCTTTTTTTTTTTTAATTCATTGCAGATATTTTATTTGAAAAGCTGGTCCTAATTAGCTGTGTTTAAAGTTATTCTAAATGCATCTACGCACTGCATTAGGGCCATGCTACCTGATCTTGCTCTCCAAGTGGCAGGAGAAGGTTTAGCCCTCGATTAGCCTCACCATATGGTTTTCTGGGGTCACAGAGGAATTTACTGAGACAAGTAAAATTTCTAAGAGGTGTTTAAGCACCTCCTAGCATCCTAAAGGTCCAGTAAATGGGGCTCGTAAGGATGAGGTTGTAGGCTCAGGCTGAGCTGTGATGGGAGGCAGCCAAGCTGTGTTGGACTTCCATGATGGGTTTCAGCCACGCTACGCTCAGTCCCTCTGCCCAGCACTGAGTCATGGCCAAGGACATCCCAAATTAATGTGGAGGCTGGTTAACCTGCACCCATGTTTCCCCACCTACTGATCTGAAATGATGTCTTTAAAACCAGGGGTACAGCTTCACACCCAGACAGCCCCTCACACTGCTCAGAGTCCTGAGGTGCTCTTGTGTGAGTAAAAGCTCACGAGAACTGTGGGGAAAGCTTGAGGCGTGTACAGCTGGATTGACAAACACTTTACAATTTGTCTTTTCTGCCATAAATATCTCTGCCCATCTCTCTGCAAGGGGAGGAAGTGTCAGTCTGAGGCAGACAGAAATATTTAGATGGAAGAAATTACATCTGGAGGCTTTTGTGCAATGAATGTAGCCAAGAGAAGAACTTTTCCTCCCCTCATTTCCTTCCTACCTGAGCCCTGTGCACCTCCTTGCAAGAATTTAGTACAACACAGGAATAAATAGAAGCTCAAATAAGGCTTTACAGTCCCAGGAAAGGTGAAGCTCAGTCTAAAGTATGTGTGATTTGCTCCCTCAAGGACTGTACAGATGAAATATAACCTAGGTTGGTTTTTTGTTTTTTTAAATGAGAATTTAATATACTTCATAAACCTGATCTCAATACCTTACCAGCAAACCCGGCAGATTTCAAACAGCTTTCTAAATATGAAAAGTAGGGGAAATCTATCACCTGAGTACTTTTTGTAAAGGTAGACAATGCAGCTGGTAGTGTTTAGCTTTACAGTAACGGGCATATAAACCTCATTTTCATTACTGGCAGGTATTCTTGTTTTCTTAGGAGTTAAAAACTGTTTTTCTTTTAACCCAGGTACTGCCTGGTCTCTAGCACGTGACCAGTCCCTTTCAGGGATACCTAAGGAAAAAGAAAAAACAAGAAAAGAAATCTGTCATTATTTCACTCCAAAGCTGTGCCCTGTTCCCCGGGTCAAACAAACGAAACAAAGCCAAAATCTCAACAACTAATTTATAAAAAAACCTTGCCGGTTAAAAATTTTTCAGTGATTGGAATGAGACGTATGTTTAGATTATAAAGAAGTTGACCAACTCCAGCAGAGGCTCCTTCACCTACAGATTTAGTTTGAAATAACTGGAAGTGTAAACTTCAGGTCCCTAGGAACCTCTTACATCCTCACTTTCCCTTGCCTCTCTCGACTCCGCTCTCTTACCTCTGTTTCAGAGTTGCTAGTCTTTAGTGGCCTCCTTATTTCAAGCCCAAAGTTATATTACGTGGTTTGCACTACATCTGGTTTTTTAAAAGCAATCTTTTGTATGACAGTAACATGCTGTCCTCTTCTCACATTCTTAGTCGTGTTCTCACACACATCCCAACCAGTTGTTGTGCCACGCTGCCAGCCAAACCTTTAAGAAAATATTTGTTCTACACTGTTGAGTGATTTTTATTTTTTTTTTTTTTTAATGAGAAGCATTTATTTAGGAAGCACTGAAAGGGCCTTAGTGCTTGTTAGAAGGACATAGCATGATAACTAGGGCAACTACCCAGGCTTCAGCCAGTGCCCAGCCCAGGCCACCGCTCAATCAGAAGGAAGCAGGTGTGTGACCACAGCTGTTTCACTGCCCTTGTGGGAAGCAAAGCAAGGTCTCTCTAATCAAGTCATGATCATGGTAGCTGGTCTTTCTCACACAGTCCTGGTCATGGGCTCAGCAGAGACCCAAAAATGCCATGGCTGAGGCTGACAGCACTACTTTGCAAGGGGCAGGAGCCGAGTTCTTGGTTGCTCCATTAGTTCCCAAGCATGGCCACCTGCAGCTGGGTTATAACCAAGTAACCCCAACTTTTTCTTCTTCCCAGGGGTCCTTCTGTCACTCCTCAGATAGCTCAACAGCTCTAGGAGGGCTTCCCACCAGGGCTGATGGGCAAGCCCATGCATGGCCTTTTTGAAGGCCTCTTTGTTTGTTTGGCCAGATGGAGCCCCTGAGTGGCAATCCAGGGCGGGAAGCACATGGCTTAGGGGAGCACTTTGCTGCCCAGAATATTATGGGTGGCAAGTGACACGGTGCAGCAATTTTGCAGTGCAGCCAGAAAAAAAATGAAAAAGTCCCAAACATAGGAAGCTGGGTGTGAAAATTTTCTTCTTGATTTTTCTCCTTTTAGAACATTTGGTTGCATAGTGAGAAGGAGCCTGAGACGGAGTTAGCAGACTCGTCTGCAAGATTGGTGCTGGCAAATGTGGAAACTTTTGAAGGCTCTGGCTCCAGCCCCAGCTTCTCCCCACTTTCCATGAATGCCTAATTGAGACTGCCTGGCTTTTTCCATAGAGCTGGGAGCCAGTTTCCAGGCAGGGCATATGGGTGTATTCTGTAAGTCTTTGCCTTGTAAAGTTTTAGTACTCAAAAATGCCTCCCATCTCCAGTATGATTCAGCTGGCTGGCAGGGGTGATGGTTGTTGCTGCTGGCAGGAGAAAACCAGAGGGGAGGAGTGGGGATGGAGCAGCTCTTGTTTTAAAGAAATGATGCCAAGAGCAATCAGCTCACTTTGTATGGGGCATGAAACCCTCTCAGAGTACTACACTAAAGTCCCTGCAAGACTTGCCCCCAGCCCAGATGGGCAGCAATCGCGCAGCTAGGAAGTTATCTAGGCTCCCCGACACCCTGCTCACACTATTCCTTTCCCTGCACCTGCCAAAGATAACGTAGAGGATGAAGCAGCTTATCGTGGATGTTGGGAGTTTATATTTATCACGTGGAAATCATTTTGGACAATTAATCATACAGATGAAAGGCCAACTGACTGTGCATGTTGCGTGGGGCATGACCTGAAAGCAATCCCAGTGACTGAGATGATGTAGTGTGAAAGCTGGATTAAACAGGTCAAGTAAATTTGGAGGAGCTAAAACAAACTAAACTCTCTTCCAAAACATATGTTGTGCTTGCCACATAGTACTGCTGTACTGTGGTAGCGTATCCCAAATATGCCAAAACTGTGATACACTTGTTCCAAGATCACAGAGCCAGAGGGAGAGAGTAAAGATGGTTACTTTGGAAAAAAGCTGGTCGGAAAGTAGTTCTGAGAAAATCACAAGCACTCCTGAATGAGCTGCCTGATAAGGCTGTGCATGTCTTCCCTGCAGCCAACCTGCCCAAATGCCCTGAACCCTAGGAAGGGATCCAGGCTCACACCATGCAGTCAAATGTGAATTAATGTTCTGGGCTTTTGCTCCCATTTATAAACATTTTCCAGCTAGAGGTAAGCTGTTTTGAAAGCCCCTAGCAGCTTGTCTGGGAGCTGGAGACTTTTTACAACATCTGGGAACGATTCCCACATCACTTCCCTGCACACACCTGTACTGAACCCCATTTGCAGCCAGTTTGCAGGGGGAAGCCATCCCACGCTGCCCACCCGGGGCCAGGAGGGCATCACCACTCTCCAGCCCAGCCAATTCCAGTCCAAAGCTCGTTTGCAGGGGTCTGTGGCAGGAAAGTAAGGGTGGCAAATGTCTGAAATGCTCACCATTCCTCTGGGCTGACCTCACTTTGAGCCATTGCTGGTAACACAGGCACAGTGCAAAATGCTTTATTGGAGTGATACAGCCGCATAGGAAAATAAAACAGCCCCCCCCAACCACTCATGGGCTGATTACCCAGGCTGTGCATTAATCATACTGGGAACACAAAGAGTCCAAAGTGAGTTGCAAAAGGTCTTGGATGAACTGCAGCCCTTTCCCATCCTGCGGTCCTCCACGGCTACCCCTGCCCGGGTCGGTGCTGCTCGGTCTTCCACAGTATTCTTATTTTATTTTCTTACCATTTAATTGCCATATGCTTTGTATTAGCTTTGTTTTTACTTCATCTTGGTCATCTCAATCCTTCTGCTACACCAGATAATCAGGAGTTGTCAGCAGTAAGCCATTAGATAGTAAAACATAGCACTTGAAAGATAGGAAATGTTAAGGGTCGACAATTTAAATTCTTCCTTGTATGAAGCCCTGCAACATGTAAAGGGTTTTATCCATCTTGAACTCATCAGTGGAAAAGTGTTTTTAGCTTGTATGTGTGGTTTCGGAGATGTTCTTTTGAACGGCTGTATTTCAGTGTTATTATTAATTGCCAAAGCCCTGCCTCATTTGCAGGAGCTGTGATGGAGAGTGCAGGTGGCATGAAGTTCCCAGAGCAAGAGAAGGCGGTAAGGGCACGCCGCCCCAGAGACAGCTGGACAGCACACCCTTGCTTTTCATTTCTCCACAAGAGTTTGCAATTGATGTTGTATATACAAAGCACATAAATTCATGTGAATGAAGGGCAGACTACCTGGAGGAAGCAGAAAAGCTGACCTAGAAACTTGGTGATTCCTACCCAACCCCGCGTGAGCCGGGCGACGAAGCATGCGCTGTGCCACCACGTCACGTCTGGGGCAATGACTGGCTGTCCTGTGTGTGAAACTCCTGGGTACCCAACTGCCTGCTCGGAGGCAGAGGGGAGGGAAAAGGGAAGGTCAACAGATGGAGAAGTTCTGAACCCCAAATTAGCGTGGTTGTTGCTGGAGCTCACACAGTTCCTGCGGAAATAGGGAAGAGAGGGCGTGAGCCTTTGAACTGTGCGTCCCCAGCACACCAGCCTGGAGAAACCATACTTGGGTAAGAAGGGAAAGAAATCTACTGCTTGCAATCAAAGTTTTGGGTTCTGTGCTTTATTTTCTATACCTATCTTCTACACCTATTTTCTTGAAAATCTTGACCTGAAGGCTTACTCAATAACCATTGGCTTTGTTTTAGTGCCGTTTATGTGGCAGTAGAGTACAGAGAAAAGCAAGACCTGCAGGTAGCCTGGTGACCATGGGGGTATTTGGGCAGTGCCTGGGAACGTGCCCTGACCATTTGCAGAAGATCAAAGGTGAGTTTTGCTAGCCTTTGGAGGAGCGCCCCTTGGCTGGCACAGGCATCTCGCTGTAAGGATTGGTGATAGTAAAGTAAAACATGTAAAACCCAAAGTATTGTGGGCTTTGTCATATATTTATTAATGATTTATAGAGCAAGGGTGGGGCTCACCACAGCATAACAATCCGCTGCCCTTCTGAAGTTACATATATACTTGAAACCATTCCTTAAATTAAATGAAATGATCAGCTTCAGTTCAGCTAGGACCTCAGCGCATTAGACCTTGCTGGCTATCCACTGTTTTGTCTGGGCGAAGGGCAGGTACAGCCCCTAATTCTGAGCCCTGCAGACCTGCCCCAGTCTGGAAAGGAGGTAATACAGGTTTCACCAACGTCAAGGTGAGCACAGCCAGGCTGATTTCTCATTAGGTATGCTGTCGTGCACCCAGGATGAGATGGAGAGGACACAGTGAATTGCTGATGGCTTCCAAGAAACTGCCTGCTGCCTCCACAGCCAGTCCAGGGATTTTCCTTCTGGCTTACGTGCAACTCGCTGGCATGCAGCCAGAGCAATTCCCACAAGTCCCAAACTCCCAGACCCCGGGGCTGCGCCAGCAGCTTGTCCTGCTGCCAGGAGGCTGCCGTGCCCTCCCAGCCTCACCCCAGCCCTGCACCACTGACCAGCCTTCCTTCGCCGCAGCGCCAACCGTAAGCCTGCCTGCCTGCACGTGTGTGCTCGCCAAGGCCTCTTTTATTCACGGCCAGAAGTATCTTTTATAAACTCAAACACTGGAACAATGTCTAAGCTGCGTGGTTATTTTCTCACGGCTGCGACAGATCGTTTCTGTGCTGTCGTGTTTCTCCAGAAGACTTTAGCCAGACGGCTGTGGTGTTAGCGAGAGAGCTACATGGAGACCTGATGCAGACATTCCCTTAAAATCATTTGTGTATATCATTTGCCAGAAATGCAATGATTTTCAAGCTGAACTAGAGTTGTAAAAACAAATATGAACTTTTCTAAATGCGTTAGAGCCTTTCTCTTTCTGCAGAACAAATGGGGGGTTGGTGGTTGAGCACTGCAATTACACTGACAGGCTGCCAGGCTTACGCCAGGACAACATCCATCATTTCGGTACGGCCGACACGACCAGAGAAGCAATGCTGCAGCACAAGGTCAGGCCAAGGCCAGCTTCTCCATCCCATCGTCTATCTGCTGGCCAAGGAAAGAGGTCCAGTGGGAAAGTCTGGGGATATGTGCAAGCTCTCCTGTGCCACAGAGAGGAGGAGAGGGAAACTGGCATGCTGGAGACTGGCAGGATGCTGGGAATTGCCTTTGATGGCCATCTTCCCATCTGGTCACATTCCCAGTGGTGGAGACAGGGGCGACGTTGCCTGGAATCATAACATCTCTGGCAGCAGGCAAGGGGTGCCCCAAAACCCCTGGGGTTAGTGGGGTTCCTGCAGCCCAGGCCCCTGCACAGGGAGGGGTGAGGATCCCCAGGGTGGTCCCTGCTTGCCATCACGGAGGTGAGGGGGGATCCTGCTCCAGGCAGTCAGCCAAGGCAACACCTCCCCCAGGTCCTGCTTTGGCTTCCCACTCCCTTCCGTAGATGATTCCCAGCCCCGACAGGCGCTACGGTACAAATAAGGGAGCACTGCTTTGTGGTTGAGCATCCACAGCACTGACAAAGACCAGATTGCCACCACAGTTATTTCCTCTTCTGAGTAAAAGGGGAAACTGTGGTATCTCACACACCTCCGGGCAGAAATGGATGACAAGTAGCAACTTCTTCACGGTGAGGGTCGCTGCTAACAGCATCTGGGCCCCACTTTGAGATGTTAAAATACTAATTTCAAATGCTGCCCTGTGACGTGAACCATATTTATAGCGGGAGTGATTGGAGTGGTTTTGGGAAGACTGGCCTTCATAAATAACCCCCTGGCCTAGACGTTGACATCAGTTTTAAAGCTGCCACCCAGCTCTCAGAGCTCGGGGAAGAGACCAAACCACGGCCTTATTCACCGGCTGGTTACTGGTGCAACACAAATATGCACAAATTAACATCTCCGGACAACTCCAGGAGCAATGGAAACTAATAATTCTTTTGGACAGGATGGATTTCCTGCT
>NW_009694259.1:124409-140166 GCF_000703405.1 Apaloderma vittatum
ATTTAATAACAACAGTTGGAGACAACCGTCTGGATACTTGCTGCTTTGAGATAACCAGCCAGTAAAATAACTGTGGTGATTTTCCTTACAGAAAATTCGTATGTGACAGCCAGACATGTACGCTCTTATTTCTGGTCATCATTGTGTATATTTAGAGAACCCGCAACAGAAAAATGCTTGAGATGAAGGAATAAAACTCACAACAGCCCACTATCAGCAGGCTTGCTTTTTTATGGGGTTTTCAAAACAACACTGAATTTCAGGGCTCTGGCCTGGGGCTTTCACAAGACCTGCGTTTGGCACCCAGTGTGCTTTGAATTTGGAGGAAGCTGGGAGCCTCACTCCCTTCAGGACCTTCAAAACACCCGGATTTTGTCTGTAGTGGCACAATAAAAGCACAGAGAGATGGAGAGAGAAAAACTCCTCCAAGAACAGACTGAGTAGAAAGAAATGATAAGGAGTGCTGGGAAGCCAAGATTTGCATCAGGAAAGAGGGGGTTTAATTCAGTCGAGGGCCAAAAGGGAGCATTAAAGCCTGACAGCTCATATGCTACAAGTCCTTAAATCTCAGCCAGTTACTCTTATATTTAGCCTAATAACTCTTCTGGCATGTCTTCGAAGAGAAGCTTGACTGGAAGACCTGTATCAATTGGTGGCTTGGTCCAAAGTTAATCATCCTCCCTGGTCAGATGCTGATCCTCATTTCCTATATTAATTTGCACACCTCAAATTCCAGGTGTTGTGTCTTCCTATGCTTTCATAAGGTAAATTAAGCACCTGGTATTTTAACCCACATTCCACTTATATAGTGCAGTTGAGCTACTCTCAGTGCTTTCCCCTTGTCCCCTTTTTATTTTTCTTTAAGCTAACAAGCCTATTTTTATAAGGGATTTTCAGCTAGTCAAAATAATTTCTCTGGCTCTTTTCTGTGACTTGCCTAGTTTTTCAGCATCTTCTGAAAACAGTCCCTGATCCATGCAGAGCATAACCTTGTCTCTCCTTTTTAAAGGTAGAGCTTCCTCCTCTTTCTGCTTCCAACCCCCAGCAATCATGGGGGCCCTATTACCATAGCACTGTAAAGGAAACTTGTGCTGACTTTTGCATCCACTGCAACCCTTAACTCCTTCAGATGGGAGGGGTTTAGGATGCAATACTCTACATATGCTTCCTCAGTGTTCTCCAAAGTATAGCTTTGGAGGGGGCTATATAAAAAAACACCTTTGTAGACATGAATCCATCAAGTCACTCTCAAGTCACTCCCCTAGTATCATCATTACCTTTTTATCACCATTCTGTCTGTAAGTTTTACCAGCAGTCATTTAATATTGGTATTGATGAAAAGGATTGAAATGACACTGACTACGTCCCAGCCCACATTTGTTGACTACTTCAGGAGAGCTATCAGGTATCAAAGCGCAATTCACCCCTCAGGCGCTTTATTGATGTGGTGGTTTTTCTTCTTAAATCAGAAAGCCGTGGTGTTCTAAATAACAGAAGGTGAAGCACATTCTGTGCACACCAGGACTGTTGAGACATGGCAACTAGAGACAGCCTCAGTGTGGAGCTTTTGTATCTCACAAAATCTCTTTGGGACTGTAGGACAAGGAAGCTGAGCTGTTTCTGCCATCCAGTATCTCTTTCTGGCAGTGGTACCAGAGCCATACATCCCAGCAATTCCTGGGCAGGGATGCGTCTGGCCATGTGTACCTCATCACCGCGCAGTCCTTGCAGGACCCAGGGCGGAGGTCATCTCCCTGGGACACAGCTATATTTTGGGTGGGTGCGAGGGGCAGGCAAGCCCATCCAATCCTGGATGCATGACAAGTATGAGTTCACTAGGAGTGACTGCAGTTACAACCCAGCCTTCCTCCTCCACCGAGACAAAGTCCAGCAGCACGATGTGCTGTAAGACAAATGAGCTGGCTTCCCCTAGGAAAGCTTCTAAAAGTTAATGGTGTTTCAGGGAAAGCATAGCTTGAAGGAATTAAACTTTATTCCAACCTGACAAGATTCCAAAATTAAAATTAATTCCACTTTAAATACTAGATTTATTTTTTTTTGGTTACTGAAGCAGGCTCTAAACTGGGTCATCATCTCTTCTACTGGGCCCTCACCCATCAGCATCAGAAAGATTGCTTTTCCAGCTTTATTTTTTTCTGACAAGGGTTACTTCCCCCTTGAACTTTCCTTTGTTGAACTGCTGGAGTAAATTATGGGGAAATAAATAAAATAAATAAATAAACAAGGTATTTCTAGCACAGGCTGGCAGGGAACCCCAATAACAGACCAGCACATGTTCCTCAAAACCAAGCACTTCTGCCAGGCCATTAAGAGACACTGCTGGCAAATTACAAACCCTTCAGGAAACCTCTGGGTCCATGAATGCTCTTTGGTCCATCTTCGGTACAAAAGGATCGTGCTAAGTGAGATCAAGGCTTACAGGTGTCATTTTATTCACTGCAAACCCTTCCCCTCACTTTGCAGAAACCCATGCAGTAATTCAGCCATATGTGTCAGCAAAGGCTTTCAGCTGAAGCCGTTCATTCGTCACCAGAGATTCCTGCCCCTCTGCAAACCACGGCCACATCGGCAGCGGCAGCACCAGCGGCTGCTCCGCGGACAGGGCTGGCCAGACCCCGCTCACCCTGGGGACTGAGCCCGGTGTCTTACCATGGGAAAGAAATGGCAACGTGGAAACAGGGGGGAGAGGTATTGTCTCTTTTTAAACAATCTCTCTCTGCAGGAGCTGCAAACATAAAAAGCAGCCCTCGATAGGTGTTGTCCCAGACGACCATCTCTAACCTCACGGCGAAGGTAAACCACAGTGGTACTCAGGTGGGGGTGAGACCCCCCCCCTTCCCAGGTCTTGGTGGAGGTGCCACTGAGAGCAAGACCCTAGGAACAGCAACCCAATGGCCCAAAGCTCGTCCTGATCTGGCAGCTCACAGGCAAAACCCGGCACCCAGCAGCCCAGCGTTAGGGTTAGCAGGGAGCGCAGGCGGCTCCTGCTTTGGCCGCGTCGCAGCGCGGAGGCTGGCTAACCCCTGGCAGCTACAGCGGGAATACAAAGCACAAAACCCAGCTCCCTAAAATGCCAAGTCAGCAGTTTTCTTATCAGAGGAGACTGAAAAACAGGGCTCTGAAATATACTGGGAGAGTTTCCCACTAAACATCAACTACCAGGCCTTTATTTATAACTTATAAAAGTAATCGCATTTCAAGTCTGTCCAAGGAAAAGAGGGGCCACTTTGGGTTTTTTAAGCTATGAGTTTTGTTACCAAAAAACTGCTGTATTAAGCATGAATGTTGATTATTAAAAAGCAAAGCCAATAAAAATGATCCAGAGGACAACGTTCCTTAATGGAGACCATAAAATACAAGGACAAGGGAAGGACAATTTGGAACAAAGTGATAGGAAATTAATACCTTCTACTGCCAGTTAGTCTTACAAACAAAACAATGTTTTAAGTCAATGGACTTAAAAAAAAATATAACACACTTTCAAGCTCACCATTGATCATATGTTCTTGGGAAGAGTTTCAGGCAGGATTGAGTTTTAACCCTCAGACACTGCTAACCACACTGGGTGTTTTGCCTTTAGCATTAGTGGGCAAGGAGTTACCCCACAAACCTAATAGCTTTGTGTGTCCAGGTGTGAGGATTTTTGATCAGGTAGGAAACTAAAGGAGGAGAAATGAGAAGTTGTCTGTTGGGCTTGGTTTTATTTTAAATATTAGAGAAAAGTTTTCAAAAGCTTCAGGGTTTGGATGCAGTCACTCAGACACAGTCAGGCAGAGGTTTGGTCTAGGTCCACTTCCAGTTTTAATAAACCAGTGGCTGTAATAAAGGATGAGGGACTTGAAAATGTGCAGGGCTAAGATATAATATTTTATAGTTCATCCTGCAAGGCAGAAAGTTGATATCTCACTAATGCATATTAGAGGTTATTGGAGAATTTCCAAAAATAAAGGACCTAGCTTTTTTTTTATTTTGTTTTTATTCATTCTGCTCTATAGTCTGTGGTTTTGGTTTTCTTCCAGCTTTCCATTGCTCTGTGCCAGCTAGTACAAAATATGTGTAGAATACTGTCTGTCCTCATTTATGCTGATGGTCTGGTGGTAGCAATGAAGCCACCTCAACACTGGGACTCCAAAACTGACATGCCCCAGCTATAAGACTATAGAAAAAAGCTAAGAAATAACTGGCTACAAATTAAGTGTTGCCCCAGGAGGAAAGAGCCTCGTCTTAATAAATTGCACTGGTCTAGAATAGGGTAAAAATGTTACTGGTTACTGAAGATCTGTATCAGCTTGAGGAACATACCACATGGGCACAAGTAAGTTTTCCTGGTGTTTTTCCCATGTTGGGATCACTCCCATTTCCCAGCACTTCCCACTTACATGACTAAACAGCAGGGAATGAGCCAGAGACACCTGGGATGGGGACAGAAGGAGCCCAAGCACCCGGATCGGCAGGGAACCGGCTCGCCAGGTGAAACATGTCAAATACAGACAAGATCAGAACTCATATTTCTGTCAGGTTTTGAGAGAGTGACTGAAGAATACATGCTGAAGCTGTGTCTTCAGAGACAGGAACATTGCAACAGTAAAATAGGGGGAAATTCAGGATAACAAATTATATCAGTGGAACAGGAACAATTTGGGGCCTTGTTAAGCCCAGGACCATAGTCAGCAATGACACGCTGGGGCAATAGTATTTTAACCCTTTGAGTCCTTGACAGAGAGTTCAATCTGCTCTTTGAGGAACCCAGCTCTCAAAGAACAACAGAGAACAAACCTACGTTACCTGCAGGTTGCTAACAGCCATTGCAAAACCGTCTGCTTCATTCCTGAGAAACTGAGGCAGCTTCTGGGCAGATGAAGTTGGCATGAGCCATGCTCCAAATGCCTCAAAATGTGGAAACAAAAAAAAAAGGAACCGAGTTCTCTTAGGTGGGATAATAATGACTGCAGCTGTGAAGGCCCCCTGAAAGTAAGGCAGAGCCCTTAGGCTGTAAGTTTGAGCTCTATTCAAAGGCTTAGGAGGCAATGCTGCCACAGGCTAACTATTTCTTGCAGAAACCTGTCAGCTGGATGGGAACCACTGGCTCAGGTCCCAGGGTGACCCCAGCTCTGCTGGGACATCCTCATCCCTGTGGCTTCGTCCCAGTTTCAGCCGTGCAGGAGGAATGGAAAAGCTCCCACTCGCCAGGTGTGCAGGGCCCCTCACTGTGGGCAAGTGGAAAGGCTCAGGCAGCGTGAACCAGCGCTGGCAGGAGGAGCGGAGACGTGGGGATGAGAAACTCTGCAGCCCCGCAGCAGCCGAATATGTCTTCATGCTCTGTCCGCTCTCCTGCCCAGCTGCAGGCTCAGGCACACAGCTGCCTGCCCAGCTAACGCCTCAGCGCTCTCATCTGCTCCAGTTTGTGGCTCCAAAAGTACACTGGTCTACCCTAATTTATTATTTTTTTTTCAGAAATACTGTGTCTATTCTTCTGCTGCAGATACAAAACATTCTTTTATTTTAATGTACTGAGTCCACACTGAGCTGTTTCGGTTTCAGAGTTGTTTCTGGTTGACTGACCCACCTGGCACTTTGCTGCACGTTACCACGGCTTTGTCTCTCTTCAGTCTGGCATCCTTGTCTCTCACCTGTGTTTGGAGTGTAGAAAGCAAAGAAAATAGAAAGTGGAAGGAGCACATTATTCTGCTCCCACGATGCAGGATGCACCCTGGGGGTGACACTGGCAGCAAAGGACATCTCTCCCCGCGCTGCTGATGGGTGGAGGTGCCCCTGCCGCCCTGCTCCTCAAACTCCTCTGCAACAGCTATGGAAGGAGATGACAGGTAGCTCATTAACTGGGGCAGTAATTAAATGGGAGTAAAAGTATCAGCAGCAGCTGGGAAATGCTGCTCTGCTGCCCGCAGGCAAAGGTAACTGGCCCCCAGCTTGCCCCGATGCCTCCTCCACCTTTCTCAGGAATAGAATTTAAGGGCAGGCAGAAGCATTAGCTGTGAATTTCAAAGTCGCTCTTTTTTTGAGTGTTGCTGAGAAGCAGCACTCTAAAATTAGGGGCCGGCCGCAGCTTTTGGTTTTGCTTGCGGCAAGACCCCACAGGAAGGACGTGTCATCCAGCCATCAGGGTACAGTTTGGCCGCCCTCTCCTGTGAATTAACATTCAACCAGACACAGCTTTGTAGCTGCTTAAGGTGATCTGGGCCAGGAGAGTTTCTGGAAAATTATTTCCTCTTATTGTGAAAAGAAAAAAGCATTTCCTTTCACTTTGGCATGAAGGGAACAGTGCTGAAAAGGTAAAGAAGAACATGATGTAATTATCTTCCCCACTGTTCCACATCAGTTTTTATGCATTTTGTAACTAATCATCATACAACCCTAACGCCTCGGAAATTAAGTCATCTTTACAACTACAAGTCATGTTTAGGTTATGTTTACAACTAACATCTTTACCACTAGAAGTGGCTTCAAAACAACTGGAAAAGAAACAAAACAAGAGCACTCAAAAAGCCAACTGCCTCGCCCCAACCCAGTGTGACACAGTTCCAACAGGCACCTTTTGGGCCTCCGTTTAATTTCAGTGATTCGGGATCGATGCTTTGAACCCCAGAGCCATCGCCATGCAGCTGAGGGAGGAAAGCCAGCAGCGGCCACAGCCTCCACCTGGCATCACCCCGCGGGGAGCAACACCTGCAGAGCCTCCAGCCTGCGACCCAGAACCCAGCCCCGCTTTCAGAACCTCACCGCTGCTGGTGCCACAGCTGCCAGCAACTGATATATGGGGATGGGTGCGAGGAGCAGCCACACTTGCGGAGAGCACTGAGCACGCTCCTTCCTCCCAGGGCATGACAAAGCTCTGCCTGCACCCCCATGGCCCAGGGAGGCCACAGTCATGGCCAAATCTTCCAGCAGTGGACTGGGGTCGGGTGAAGGGAGTAGATATCTTGGGGCACTGAGCTGCATGGTCTCTCGTATCAGGAGCTACAGAAGAATCCTCCCTGCAGCTCCCTTGCTCTGAGCTCTCTGTTGCTTGACATCACCGGCTGCACACAGAGGAGGGCGGGTGATGACTAGAGCGAGGAGGGAGGCATCCAAGCCAAAGGGCTATTTTTTCAAGCAGCTTTGGGCCAGGAGTTGCTTGACCTGGCGTGCATACTCCGTGCCCTGCAAAGTCAGCCCCAGCTCTCAAGCCGAGGTGCTGCCACAGACCCAACAGCAATCTTAAAGCTCTCCCTTGTCAGCCACGGGTAATTAATGCTCGCGGCGCCTGTGGAGGCAGCAATCTGCATTGTTTCCCCATTGCGCAGGGTCGGCCTATTGTTTGCATACGCCAGTGAGTCAGGGGGCCAAGGGTTATTGGGTTAACAGCTACGTCACATCACGCTGCGCTCGGGGTGGGGGACACAGGCTGCAGTTCTGCGCCGCTGGGGTGTAGCTGTGTGCTGGCCCCAAGCTACAACCTTTTCACCCCTGCCCAGCCAGCCTGCCTTGGCTCCACTGCACACTCCTCCCACGAGCTGTACAACTCCGCACTGAAAAAAACAATCAGACCAAAAAATGCAAAGCTTGAGCTTCTGCAAGGAAACGTTCTTCAAAAAATGCACCAAAAGCATTTATAGGGTCTTGGCGACATAAGCAAAGCATGTGACAGGCTGTGAGGCCACGACTGCATGCTGGCATCCCCCGGTTTTTAATGTACAGCTTTCTCCAAGGACACCTTGAACTTTGCTTGGCCTTGGCAACCATCAAGTTAATAGCAGCCCTGCTTCCAAAAAAATAAAATCCTAACCAAAGGCTGACTTTTGGCAGGAGGGAAAAAAAAAATAAAAGAAGCCCACCCTAAGACACTGCATCATCTGGAGCGCGCACTGTTTAGTACTAATGCAAAATTTATGACTCCAGCAAAGCCTAAACACTAGCAGCTGCCGCCTCCTCCTCCTCACACTCCTCTGCATCTCCAGGGACCACCTCGTGTCAGCTGTGCCAGTGGCGAGGTCGGAGCAGCAAGTCCTCCGAGAGCCCCTTGAGCCAGGCCCAGGGCTCCTCCTCGGGGCCAGGGTCCCGGCGGGGGCTGGCGTGGCAGCTGCCCCCCACCCCAAGCAGATTGCCCTTGGCTGGGCTGCGACAGCGGCTGTTACTAGAGAGACGCGAGCGACATGAAAGCCTCTCCAGGGGAAACTGCTGCCAGCCAGGGATGAGGTGGGAGCAGAGGGGCAGAGAGTGAGCAGGAAAACCACAAGACACTCATGCTTGCTAAAAATGATTTCCACCCAGTAATTTCTGCAGCTGTTGGGTTCCTCTGCCTACCTTCCCAGATGAATTTTAAAGTAGGAGGTGAGTGAAAATGAAAACGGTGACAGAGTTTTTTCCCCCTCCAAACCTCTGTATCTGCACATTTTTAACTTCTCCCTGACCCCATCTTAAAGACACAGTTGGTTATTTTCCCCAGTTATGTGGGTTTTGTGCTGGCTGGTAAAAAGAACCGGGAAGTCACCCTATCATTTCTCAAGGGTGCTGAAAAATACTGACCCGTTGGAGGAGGATGGACCCACAGCAGCACCCCTGGTCCGGCCCCTCAGCCCTGCCCGTGTGGCCAGACCCGCCTGCTTCAGACCTCCACGTCCAGGGTATGGATGCAAAAAGAAATGCAGCTTCCTAATAAATAAAAAATGCCACAAAGCCGCCTGGTGAGGGACGGTTTCTCTCCGGCATGCACTGGGGCGGATCCCAGCAATGCCCTGCCTCAGTGTGGGGGTGGCCCTGAGGAGCAGTAGTGCCCTGTCCCCTCACCCTACACCCACTTGGTCGCAGCTGCAGTGACCACGGTTGCAGAGGATCTGAGCCCTGCGGTGAAGCAGGTGCTCTGCCGAAACACACACACGTTGAAGCACTCAGAGCAAGGGCTGCTGTTTGGGTGACATTTACATGCAAGCTATAACCCCTGTTTTAGTCCTCAGAAATACATATGCAGAGTGAGCGTGGGCTAATGTCAAGCAAAGTGCACGGTGAAGAATTGTCCTCTCAGTGGGGACAGGTAGTCCGGAGCAGCAGTTTTAGAGCTCAAACTCTGCTTACCTGCCCACTTGTGCTGGTCTTTTCCTGGCCCTTTGGGACATGAATGTTTTCTGAATTCCTGAGAGATGATGAGGTGTGCTGCTGAGTAAGTTTTCCTCCATTCTTTTCAAACTTCATCGATCCCAACGATGACCAAATTTTAAATTTTTGTTCACTTAACCAGCTAATAAATAACAAGTAATTTGGAGTCAGCGTTAACTTCCAGCGTGGTTGCACTGAACTCAAGTGAAAAACACCACCGACATGTTATTTCCAGCTACGTCTCAAGACATCTCCTTCACTGCCAACAGAACTGACAAGTACTGATGACAAGTTTCTGCAGAGACATCCCTCAAACCTTTCTCCACAGCACCTGAAGTCAAACGAGCTTACCCTCATTTGGAACCCCTTTAACAGAACCACCTCCCTCTCCTGCCTGGCACAATTAGCGCCAAGTCCCTTCATCTTCCACCCTTTACAACTCACAGTGGAGGTTCCTCCTGCATCCCAGTGCTCGCCCGGTGCAGCATCCCCTGGCAGTCGAAGGGACCACAGAGAGGCAGGAGAGTGTGCAGAAGAGCTGCACTGGAAAAATCAGAGCTGATAACTGGAGAGGGAACATCAAGGCTCAGGGCAATTGTTGCCAAGGTTCATTTTTTTCAGTTCGACAGTGCAACAGATTGATGTTTTGGGCTGTGCAGATTTGGGATCAAAAGGCACCTGTGATCAGATGGTTCCAGAGTCAGACTCAATAAAAAAAATATGCAGTGCAAGATGTAAAAGTTTTTCTCTAGAAGGTCAATGTTTTTAGCCTGATTACTTCTAAATTGGGTAGAAATTGTCTGTCCAATTACAAATTCTCAGCTAGCAGCGGGACATCCAGATTGTCCTTGAAATGTCACATAAAATGACTTGTACTCTAAATAATTCACTCCTTTGAGGTTCTGATTGTTGATATATTGCTACCAGCAGAGTATACTGCATTACAAAAGAGAACAACATTTTGTACCTCAAATGTCTTGACTTCAAAGCATTTCAACCTTATAAACAAAGAGACATAGCCTCAGTCTAGCACCAAAGAAAGCAATTTATGTAAGCAGAAAGTCTGGAACAAATAATTAAAACATGAGACTAAACAAAAACATTTGTGAGTTTGTTGAAACAACTTTGAAATATAAACTCATTTTTTCTGTGTGTATTTATTTGCACTTTACCTAAGGGTGCCCCCTGAATGTGTTATTTCTTGCTTGTGTTGCCTTTGGAAGCCTGTCAGGGGTAGCCACCGTGGAGCTCACTCTGCAGGCGCTTCTCCTGGCGTGCTCACGCCTCTCCCCAGAGGCAGCCTGCATGTGCCAGCCTCTCCCAGCATGCAAACTTGTATTCCACACTTTTACTCCAAGCACCCAGGTGAAAAGCTGCGATAGCACACCCACCACCATTGCACATGCCCATCTCAAAACCACAGCTCCACGGTGAATAGCTTTCTTTTCCGTGACCTGTTTGCGTTGTGCAGGATTTCTAATCCATTGTCACCCCAAAAAGTGTTTCAGATGGTATACTCCAGTTTAACACCTTCCATCACACCCCAGTAAGCCACAGATCGTGGCAATGTGTGGCCGCCGTTGGGAAAGACGTTACTTCCCTGTCTTCTCAAGGGCTCACGGGGCCTATACCCTGCAGGATGCGTGACTTCAGCTTTTGGGGCTTTAGCAGCTTCCAAATGCAGCTCATCTCGTTTCAGTGTAGCTGAAAGGAAGGTTCGTTACCAGCACTGCTGTCATATTACCTGCTTCCCACCTGAATTTGGACGCGATTCGTGGCCTCCAGCTCCCTCACCGCGGCTGAGAAGAGCATCAGCGCTGGCCAAGCCATGAGCCGTCGTGTGGTGCCACCTCGTGGGCAGCGAGACCACAGCGGCCGCGCTGGGGGCGAGACTCCGGGGGGTCATCCCAGGAGATACGAGACACCGGAGGGATCACAAACACCCGTGGCCTGCCGAACACAACCGTAGGCAGCGATCTGTAAATTCCTCGAATTGCCACGGGAGCACTCAGTGCGTACGCGGTGCACAGCCCGGCGGGTGGCCAGAAACAGCACCCAGGGATCCAGTCGAACTGGATTGGAGGAGATTATTAACATATATGAGGACCTTATTAACGTATATAAATATCTGAGGGGTGGGTGTCAAGAGGAAGGGGACAATCTCTTCTCAGTGGTGCCCAGCAACAGAACAAGAAATAATGGGTTTAAGTTAGAACATCAGAAGTTCCACCTCAACACAAGGAGAAACTTCTTTACTGTGAGGGTGACAGAGCACTGAACAGGCTGCCCAGGGAGGTTGTGGAGTCTCCTGCTCTGGAGACTTTCAGAACCCACCTGGACGTGTTCCTGTGTGACCTGCCCTAGGGGATCCTGCTCTGGCAGGGGGGTTGGACTGGATGATCTCTAGAGGTCCCTTCCAACCCCAAACATTCTATGAGTCTATGGACAATTACATTCTAACATGTTGTGTGTAGGGGGGAAATGATTTCCACAGTGATCATTTGGTGGGGAGATGCATTTCTTACAACCGAAAAGGAAAGACTTGATCTAATCCTCTACTATACCAAAGGCAGCGACTCCCCAACACTTCAGTCAAGCACCAGCGCTGCAGCACCAGAAGCAGCACCCAAGTAACAAATCACTGGGCAGGGGACAGAGAAATCACACTGTACTTTAACTTGTGTAGCAGCAATTTCTCATATTTTTAATAAATGTATGAATAACATTAGTTACTCTGGGATCACTCAGCTGCTTTAAGACAAAGTATGCTCTGAATTGCTTTAAGATCGATGCTTTTTACCATCAGAAGATGAGGAAAGCATATCCAATTAACATCTAAATGCATTTTAAAAATAATTTTGGGCAGTTTCCCATCTCACGGCTGAAATAGATTCACTTTACAAACCAAGGTAATTTTCTGCACATGACAGCTGTGAGGCAGTTTATTATTGTCATAACACGTATCTTTTGCCATGAAGGGGTACTAAGTGTACTAAGAGTACTAGTGTTGGGTTGATGGTTGGACTTGATAATCTCAGAGGTCTTTTCCAACCTTAATCACTCTAAGCTACCAAAGACAGCCAGCCACCAGACCACAGAGGGCCAGGGCCAGCCATCCCGCGTGCCGAGGTCCTGTAACCCTTCTTGTGGTCCCACAGCTACCTCTTAAAATTAGCTCCAGTGTAATTAGTACAAGCTGTAGCTGTGCATATGCAGTATAGGAACACTGGCAATGCCGCAGGATGCATCACTTAAAGTGGAACAGAGCTCTGTGCCCTTCCTTGTTAAATAAAGGGGAGGGGGCCGGGGAAATCCAGGAAGAGCAGAATCCCAGAAAAATCCATTCTGAGGAAGTTACTTTGTAGAAGAAAACTCTGTAGTTTGTCAACTGTGAAGTTTGTCAAAACATTAAGACTCACTTCACACTGTTCTAAGCACCCAGGCAGCCAAGAGTTTCTTGTGGCAGAGGAGCAGGCAGAGGGGACATGTGCCTGGAAAGCAAACCCAGCCCTACCGAGATGCTGCACCCAGCACTACTCGCCGCAGCAGTTCTGCAGCTTTTCGTGTCTATCTTCCAGTCAAGACTGCGAGCCTTGGTGGAAAATATTAGCTTTTATACTTTAGAAGTTACAGCATAAATGTGTCTGTAAAAGCCAGCCATACGTAATACATCATTACAACAGGCATAACACTATTACTTATTCACATTTAACTTAGGCCTGAGAAAATACAGTTTGTGGCAAAGCATCTTCCACTGGGCTTTTCAGTCTACGAACACCACTGATACACAGGAAGATTCTAAATTCTTAAGGTCATCCCCGGTCAAACAACAGGGAAGGAGCCTTTTCTCAACTATCAACTTCCAAAAAAGGAATTCAGAAACCAAAAAAACCCACCCAGTAAATTTACACTTTTCCGCATTACCTCTGCAAACTGATGGAATAAATCAGACCAGAGAACAGTCTCAAAATCTGAACCACTACTCACATCCCAGGGATCTTAGATTCAGTAGCAAGAGGCAAAGCATGGCACCATTACCCCATCTCTCGCTGGCTGGACCTCTGAGCGACAGCAAGGCTGCTGAACGCCACGAGATGGGACCCACCGCAAAGCGGGCAAAATACAATACCCTGAATAAACACCGCAAGCTTCAGCTGCTTGCACTCCTGCTTTCAACTAACAGTGCAAACTCATATTTAACAAATGAGCAGGCCTTTTTTTTTGTGATAGGATTGTATTTAATTATTTTCACATACAAATTGCGAGAACACACACACACAAAAAATCATTATTCCATCATTATTGCATCACTCCATCATTATTCCATAAGCCTAACCAGCACAAATTACTATTTTAAAATGACACAGCTATAGTAGAGAATATAAAAAGCTTTTCAATTCCATTTTCTGCAAAATTAGACTCTGAATGCTACCTCATACACACAAGAATACAGCCCTTGGTGGAAAAAAAAATCCAGTGCAAAAACTTTAAACTCACATATTATCAGAATGTAATGGAAGTAAACTCACATTTGAAGAGAGCCATCACATTTTATTCTTCTCTTCAGCAACACGATTATTGCACAAAAATAGTCAAGTTCTTTTTCCCACAAGCATTAATAATTTACAGCTTTAGTGATTCTAAAAGTGATGTTGTGAGGTTCCAACATTTGTTACTGCTCAAGCACTCCACATAAAACATACCAGTTTATATAAACGAAATGTGGTTATCTGGTCAGCTGAATTCTCTCCTTCTTGTGCATCAACCCCAACAAAATACTGATTTTGTGGCAACCAATTTTGACTTCTGATGGTGATGCATAAGAAGAAATCTCCATCCAAGTAACAACCAAGGTGGGCTGACTTTGCAGAATCAAGATGACCAAAAAAAAAAAAAAAGGCAATTTCTCATTCAAGCAAACTCATTATACTCTGATTATATTCTCAAAGTGCAAAACCATGCTATCAATCGAGAACTGTGCTGCACTCCTCACAGAACTGCCTCTCAGAGCAGAACTGCACTTCAGGTAAGTTCACAGTTGTGTAATAAAAAAGTCCCTTAATCTTTTGGCTAATTTGTGGTCGGATTGCCCAAGCAGAGCTCTAGTAGCAGGCTGACGCAGCCTAAAGCCATTTACCTAACCCAAAAGTCAAATCGTTCCATTGAATTAAGGTAAGGTAGAGTTCCATTTTAAACAGTGGTCTAAGACTACAAACAAACAAACAAAAATGACAACAGAATGAATATTAAAAAACCCACAGATGGACTTAATTTAAGACACAGGAAGAAAACATCTGACAGTGGTGTTGCAGACAGCCCTGAGAGCACCACTTAGTATTGGTTTTGGAAAATGATGAAACGAACAGCGAAATAGGCGTTCATTAGCACCGAAGGAAATCCAGTATTTCCCAATTTATATCTAACCTCCAATTAGAGAACACATAGCATTGGTGGTGGAGTTGATACTAACAACTGAAACATCCAAAGGCCAAGAACAGTATGGGCACAGCAGTCAGACACGCCCCAGGTGACCACACTTCTTTCAAACTGCAGTGGGACCCCACCAAACCTGCCTGGCAGCATGACTATCAAAGTAGCTCAGTTAAAACTTGTCTCAGTTACTGTTTTATGCTTTTAATCAATAGAAATATAAAAAAGTTGGACCAAGTTAAATAGAAAACATGGTTCCATAGGTGCTACTCGTGGGACCAGAAATGTTTGGGGTTTTTAAAATTCATTTTTCCACAGCATTGAAGTTGTCCTGAGTGGTACGGCATGAGGCTAGGACAGCTGGCCACAGTCAGTAATGACAATCTTTTTGGAGGGCTTCCCACTCTTGGAACCAAAGCTCTCAATCTTTTTCACGACATCCATTCCTTCCTTTACGTGTCCAAAAACAACATGTTTTCCATCTAGCCTGTAAAACAAACAAACAAAGGCAGTTTTACTTAAAACAACATGAAAACTGAAGGAAAACGAGCTCAGTGAAGGGATGCTGGCAGATCTTCACAGCTCTCACCTGCTGATCAGCTCCACCAGCAAAGGCACAACTGCCCTGCAAGTGACATGAAATACTTTTACCTCCAGCCCTTAGGAGCGCTATGAGGAATCGTGGCCTTGCTACCCTCACAGCCCTTCCTCCCTCATGCAGCACGTAACAATTTGTCTTCCATTGAGGCAAGTAATTTGAAAACTAAAAAGAAAACCAAAAGCCCAAAACCAAACCAGACAAAACCTGAAGAAAACCCAAAGCCGTGTGGATCCAGGCAGCAATTCATCAGGTTAACACGCAGGGCTGAGAACCTACCAGTCGGTTTTTGTGGTGCAGATGAAGAACTGAGATCCATTCGTGTTGGGTCCTGCATTGGCCATTGAAAGAACACCTGGAAGAGCAGCAGCTTATTAAACTGGTGTAACAAGACTGCAGCAGAGAAGACAGTTTTCCTCTGCACACTTATACTAAAGACTGACAGACGGAAGATGTGATGGTCTCACATTGTCTCCAAATGATTTCCAATACCAGCTTCTTGCCTTTCACTACTCCCTCCAGCCCAACCTCCCTTTTTACCACAGGAAATGTCAGTAATGTGATCAGTTGTACACATCCTGAACGTGACTAACATCAGCTAACCTCTTCTGCGGTTCA
>NW_009694259.1:140197-144484 GCF_000703405.1 Apaloderma vittatum
AGTAGTTTCCTGCGATGAGGAAGTAACAATCCAAAAACCAGAGACTCTAGAACTCAATTGGATGTTCTCAATGTAGGGCTCTTTCTTTACCTTTTACAGATTTAGTTTGAGCTTAAAAGGATGTGCCTGTGTTACCTAGTAAATAAGAAATCCCAGGTCACTTTGCTTCACTTCTGCAGTAATCATCTATGTAAAAACTGAACTCTGTGGCTTATGAAAGAGCAAAATAAAGGCAGTAATTTTACCTTTGCAGAATTTGCAATTATAATACAAAACACCCATACCTTATTTTGCACTGTCCCTTTCATAGTAAGAGCAAGAGTGGCAGCGTCACCTGTTAGAGATGACTTGCAATTTGTACAGCAGTCTTACACAAACAAGCACATGTCAGGGACAAAGCACTGTCAAAACTCCTTGGTATTTCTGTAACTACCAAGTGCACCCTTTATCTAAAAAAACCTTGGTTTTTTAAAAATAACATCTTTACAAATAATGCTTCATCATAAGTTATAGTCATCAGAAGGTAGGAAGAATGTGGTTATTTACCAGGTCCTATATGCTTCAGTATGAAATTTTCATCTGGAAATCTACTGCCATAAATGGATTTTCCACCAGTTCCATTGTGATTTGTAAAGTCACCACCCTGAAACAAAAACGGTCATTAACTTTACTAGCACATAAGCACTACTTTACATCAGAAGTGATGCTACTGAAAATACACTCACTTGCTCTATTTAAAAGTAATAAAACCAGCAGATTTTCTTCAGGTTAAGAATAAATATGGTCACAAGGATTTAAAACCATGTAACTAGATGAAGATACAATCAAGCTAAAACCAAATTTCTGCTCCAGATATTGCTGATACTCTCCAACTGACACCTGTAATCCCAACAACCACCTTTCCATGCTTCCAGCCTTGCTCCCAAATGTGATGCAAAAAAGAGCAGCAATTTTAAGAAACACCTCAAAGGCCTCCATACAAAATCACCAAAATTCATTACCATAGGCAAGATCTCAGAACTCTTTTTTCCCTCCTTTTCTTTTTTTTCCCTCTCTTTTCTTTCCTCCCTCTCTTTCTTTTCTCCCTTCTCTTTGTCCCAATAGACATAAACACCGGTCAGGATCTCTATTATTACTGTCTGCTATTTCTAGGTTTTGTTGTTTAAGTATTGAGCTATTTTAAACTCCCTTCAGCTCCACGCTGCTTGCTGGGATAGATGTGACCACCTCTCTTTGGTTACAACACTCAAAACCCAACAACCAAACAAAACACGCAGCCACAGCAACTCCCAAAGGTGGCTGCTAAACCCTGCTCCCAGCAACCTGCCAGCTCCTCTCCCAGAAGCGAGGAACTCGTACCGAACGACTATTTCAAGTGATGTTCTGTCTTCTCATCCTCATCTTGAGCAATCTGCTGCAGGAGGTGTTTGGAGCTACTCCTACGCAGCACCAGTGGCTGCTGGAGGCATGTGAAATGCCGGGTGTGATGACCCCCAATTAGTCTGTGCCTACGGCCTGAATCACCTGAACACCCCATCGCAACACGTGGGAAGGCCTCAATAGTTCCTCTCACCTTAAAATATTCGAAATCTATGACAGTACTTCCAGGTCGGTAATGACTAATGAGTAATTCCTAAATGTCAGGTCACCGTCTCACATGATTGTCTCACCGTACCACCCAGTGGTGTCATTCCAGGGCCCTTCGTGAGGACAAAACAGGGAGGCACGGAGAAGAGACTTAGGCAGAACTTCACAAATCAGCCGTAGAACTGAAAGTAGGATTTCTGTTTTCCTTCTGTTTATGTATTTCTGACCTCAGCAAAACTTCCAAACTCCACCCCTTTGTCAATATCACAAAACCTTAGTTTGCACTTCAAAAGCAAGAAAATGGGTCCTTTATAGCACAGTTGTCCCCCTTCTCTTTGGAGAACTAGGTCCTAAAATTAGGGCCTCTTGGTCTGACAGCTGAATTTTTAGCTTTAAAAAAAAAGTGAGGAGGGAGGACCATCACAGTCATCAGCTGATAAATAAAGCATGCTTACTATAACCTTCATCTTAGTTTTTCTTACAGAGTAGCCTTTTTTAAGGGAAGAGAGGACCACCAGGGCTCATATAAATCCAGTGCACTACAGCAGCTGAAATCCTGCTCATCTGCCAAGCCCAGTAGAAAAAAAGCCTCTTCTATTTGTTTGTTGTTGTTGCTGCTGCTGTTTAAGAAAAATATGCTAATATGCATGGACTTTAACTCAGAATTCTGAAAGACCCTTTAAATCAAAAGAAAATTCATTTCAGTTGTATCTGTCCAAAAATCTACCCCAACCAACCCCTTTGGTTCCTGCCTCCCCTCCACATTAGGGAGATGTTCAGAAAAAAAATAAAGCTTTTTTTATTAAAAAAAGTAAACACATTCTCTATTGTGAGCAGATTATTCTACTAGGAATAGAGAATGGACACATTGTTCTCCTAGCTTTCTCAGAACACAAGGTTGATTGTCATTCCACCCACAAATGCTTTTCCCAAACAAGTGCCATTTTGCCAAACACACCCCACACTAAAGTACACTGCTATCTAAAACCAGAAAGCATTAAGTCAGGGTTTTTTTAAAGAGATCTACACATAGTTTACATTTATTTGTAAAAACGATGTGCCAAGCAACAGCCAGAGCAAAAAGATCAGAAATGAAAGTCACGCTGTCACTTCTGTATTCTGTGGTTAGCAAAGGTTGGAGCAGAGCTACTTAAAATGTTGCTACTGGTCTAACTTGTTCTAGAAATAAATAACATACAATAAATTCAACAGCAAAAGAGAAAAAACTCAAAACATTACCTGGCACATAAATGAAGGAATCACTCTGTGAAAAGTGGATCCTTTGTACCCAAATCCTTTTTCACCAGTACAAAGAGCTCTAAAGTTTTCTGTGAAAACAAAATGTAAAGCATTATGTTGCCATACATGATACAGAATATAATCAATTATTGAGTTATTGGTTGCTTCCATACTTTAAAAATCCTGTCAGAAAGCTAAGGAAGCAAAATCAAATCCTGCTTAGCCTCAGAACAGGGTACGGACACAATCCCTTTCCAGCTCATCTCCTTTTTATTTTGCTGTTATATCTTAACTCCAAGCCCCTCGCCTCCTCAAACCCAGCAAAGATTTCATTTCCTTTCTATAGTAATTGTGATGATGATATTCTTTTCTTTTTCTAAAAAAAGGACATTCATCTACTGGGAACCGAAAGAAAAATACAAGATTTTCAGAACCACTAAATAAGCAGATGAGGAAGGAAGCACATGATTAAACACAAAAACTGTTATCAGGAGTGCACTGATCAGCTAGTAACAAGGAACAAAAAACCCTATATGCTCTTTGGAAACTCTTAAAGAGACACCACCCCTTTGGCTTACCCTTTCCCATTTGTTCTAGGATTTGATTTTAATGCAAACTAACGTGCTTTTACACATATTTATTCACCACTGATAACCAAACGTAGGGAGTTTACTCTCCTGGCACAAATTACAAAATCTATTAAAAATTATTAATCTATTTGGAACAACAACAAATTCTAACTGCTGACTAGTACTGTTCTGACAAAGTTTGTATCGTATTTCTCTGTTTAACAGACAGGGATGGGATGTGGAAATAGCTTCCATAAGGTAACAGAATATTCCAGTTCCTGAAAATTACAATCTAAACCTTAAATATTCTGGTACGAAATTCTGGAGATGCTGCCTTACCGGCTGTCTTTGGAACCACGTCAGCTTTCAGCTGTTAAAGAAAAAAGCGAACAAATTAGTAAGTCATATTTTTCATACACATATAAAAAAAATTCTACTGGTACAACCGAACCCTCTTTCCAAGGTGACGAGCTACCTGAAATCACAACCCCAAGCTCCAAGAACACCTTGAGACTCTCGAGGCGTTTGGCTAGTAAAATATCTCCTGGATGCAACTTTTCGCCAATTAATGAAGAGCAACGTAAGTGGCGTCTAACGATTTTGTCGACCAACACCACAACTCAGCAATAACTAAGCACAGCCGTTACAAGTAACCCCAAGGATCAGCTCGGATACAACCGGAGAGACCGAGTCTCCCTGGCACGGAGCCACTCGCAGAAAAGGGGAACGCCTGGCGGTTACCAACCGAACCTTCCGGGTTTGATTAACAGGCACCTTTTTACGCATCTTAAAACTGCACGGTATGATAACCGCCTGGGAAAAAGTGACATAAAACGGCCAGATCAGGCCAGGCCGAAGCTCTGTGCAGCAGCCACACGCCCCGGCAGCGGCC
>NW_009694260.1:0-7926 GCF_000703405.1 Apaloderma vittatum
CAGAGCCAGGCTCTTCTCAGGGATGTCCAATTGCAGGACAAGGGGCAATGGGTACGAGCTGGAGGTTCCACAAAAACGTTAGAAAAAAACTTTTTGACTGTTAGAGTGACAGAGCCCTGGCCCAGGCTGCCCAGAGAGGGTGTGGAGTCTCCTTCTCTGGAGACATTCAAACCCCGCCTGGACACGTTCCTGTGTGACCTGCTCTGGGTGATCCTGCTCTGGCAGGGGGTTGGACTAGGTGATCTTTTGAGGTCTCTTCCAACCCCTGACATTCTCTGATTCTGTCATTCCTTCACTCCCTCCTGGTTTCATGATAAAGATTTTTGAAAATACTGAATGTCTGTCTCTTTGTGTTGGGTTATCTGGCGTAGCCCTGAGGCTGATCTACTCTCTAAGGAAAGATGCTTTAAAATTGAGAATCCGTAACTCTTGAGATGAATTTTGTGAATTTGGCCTCAAGGGCCAACAAAATGCTCATCTCCCTTATACTTCTTTTGCTCCACGGGAGAGAAAACCTGATGAGAATTACCTCTGCACCAAAATCCTTTCACCTCTAGAGGCCAGACAAAGCCCCATTTTAGTTGAAAGACTTGGTGTTATTACAGAGTGGAATGGTGGTGGTATTAAACACAGTTCTCTCAGGCACTGATTTGACTTTTTGTAGTTCAGTGAGACAGGGAATCTATGACAAGGTTTTTTCTGGGGTACTTTATTAAGAGAAGGTCTTGAATTAGGCGAGTTGTCATGGCTTTCAAGGAACATATCACATTTTCCTCTCGGAATGTGATAGTGATCTGTATCTCAGTTGAATGTCTGTGATGTGAGGCAGCAATGATAATATCAGGTAAAAGAAAACCTTCTGTCTCTGAGCGAGCTCAGAAAAATGAGAAATAGGAGGTACACTGACTATTTGAAAAAGGACAAGTAGGACTCATTCAGATGCATTTTGTTGCTACTCTCAACCACTCCATGTTTTTATTGCTGAATTTGTACAAAAAACCCGTCTTGGCAAAGAGGATCTTGTAATGAGTTATCTGCATATAGATTGCCCAAGATTTACCATACTGTCAGGAAATACCTGACGTCTTTTGCTGGTGAAACAACAAAGTCGGTACCGAGCCCACGGTCAGGACTGTTTTCTGAAATGAATAACTCAGTAACAACTAGTTTGTTATTAAGCAGGTGTTCTTTTAATACAGCATCGTATGCTGTAAAGTCATACATATTCGTCAGATTTCCTAGAAGGAGTAGTTAAGACTACTGTTGGTGGGTTTCTGGAATTCATTTGCATAGTCCAAGCATGCGCAGTAAAATTAGGGTTAGGGTCATTTCACCCTCCGGTGGTCATCCATAGTCTTCCTCACACTGTCTGCCAGTTGAACTTTGGGCTTCCTGTGTCCATATGCGGTCATGGAATTAGCTCATCCATCTTTTGGCCCCAGAATGCTACAAGAGGGTGAGTTTAAACTACTGTTATGGAGCTTCTCTTGACACAAACATCCTGAGTCCCTGTTACCAATGGTACATTCAGGAAACTTAATGAGCTATCACAAGGCCTGTTTGATCTTGCCAGACAAGAAGGTACCCATTTATCAGGAAGTTTTCCCTCTTATCAGCTCCACTCAGAAAGTAGAAGAATACAAGAAGAATATAAGAAGAATACAGAGCTTTTAAGTATCACAGTAGGGTCCCAGCCAGGGACTGTCAGGGTTTCAACCCTTCACTGGTTTCAATGTATTGTGTTTAATAGTCCATCAGAAAAAGGAAATTAAGAAAATTATTATTTCCATACTCAGTATGAAGATGTGTGAGATGTTAAGGAAGAGAATCCAACCAATGATTCAGAGAACCGTGTGGTATTTCCAACACTGACACAAGTAGTGTAGATCATTTGGTGAGGTGGGGAGGTTCTGGCAGGACTCTGGAGTATCGTTGCGATGTTCCATGGACTTCCCATTTCTGTCTCTTCCTTTGAGACCATGAGGATGGCTTTAATTCCTGGTGCTGAGGTCAGCGGCCTGTCAGTAGCTGTCTTGAGGCCACCTGAGTGAGCTGGCACCTCTGCTCCAGTTAGCCACTTGCAGTGGCATGTTTTGTTCCCCAGGGCAAACTCTTTCCATGGCTCTCATGGTAATCAGAAAGTAATTGGGAAACTAACTTGCAGGGTAGTCAGTGCTGGCTTTTAATGCAGGTGGACTCTCCAAATCTTGGGGGTTTTTCCACCAAAAGACCTGTATTAGAAACTTGAAAGACCCTTAATTATTACTTCAAGTTGGATGAAAAAAAATTACTCAAACTAAGTAATGTAAAATCTTTGCAAAATTGAATATCATTGTAACCATTGACCTTGTCGGCCAGGAGGATGTGCTTTTTTGATGTGGTTGTGGAGTTTTCAGCTATAATTCTACTTGCACATGCCCAAGGATGGGGAATAACCTTAATCCCAACTTTTCTATTAGTCTTTTATTCCAGTACGGATTCACCATGTTTGTTTTTGATTCAGAGCCTGAGGTTTTTGCTAGATGTGTGTTGTAACGCTAATGACCAGAGGTACCATCACTGACAGTTGTGGTAATGTATTAAGTTCAGATTCACTCCTGACCTTTGCCTCAAGTGAAGGAGCTTCAGATCCAGGACTTTGTGCAGTCTGTGCTCCCTCTCCCTTTTCCCCTTCCCCTTTTCCCTTCCTCTTTTCCTTTTTCCCTTTCCCCAAATGTTGTGAGCATGTAGGCATTTGTTATTAAAAAGGAAAACAAATTCACAGTAATGAGAAATTTAAAGTTTCATTGCAAGCCCTGAATAGGGAATGGTGGGTCAGCTCAGAAACCTGCTCTCAGAGCCAAGGTGGGTTGAGGTTCAGGAGTTGTGCCATGCCGTGTCGCAATGAGACGTCACTTCCTTCCGCTCTGTCTTTCCCATCATAGGCGAAACCAGAGAAGAGGAATCTGAAACGTGGAGGGCAGCTGAGGTGCAGGAGGATGAAGATACTCGTGTAGAAGTTCCACTGGATCAGGTATTGATTGAGCTTTAAATTACTGACTTTTTTTTTCTTTTTTTTTTGATGGTGTCACAGGTTGTATGTTATTTTTCTTTCCCCAATTTCTTTCAAGCATGAAGCTTAATTCTGTGGGGGTGATTGTAACAGCTCAATGATACAATTATATGGCTTCTTTTCAGCACATCCTCCTTTCTCAGTTCCCTTTTCATCAGCTTCAGAACTTCCCTGAGAGCCCTTACAGGGCTTTAGAGCTATAGGACTGCCTGCTGTCGCAATCTACCCAATAGAGACACCTGGATTGGGTGCCTCTATGCTGGTGGGGCAGTGTAAAGGGACTGTGGCACAGAATCGAGGTCAGAATTCCTGCAGGTCTGAACAACAAACAGGTGTGGATTTATGTGTTTTTTATTAAAGCTGCCAGCACTTTCTGCTTCTAATTCCCCAGGGCAGCATGAAGGAGCACAAACAATGCAGAAGATTGCTGGAATGTGTTGGAGACAACTTTTGAATGTAGGTCGTGGGATACACAATTAGGAGAGGCATTCTGCTAATTTCCCTACTGGAACTGACTGGAGATGTGATAGTGGCAGCCTTAGTTGCAGTGGCCATGAGATGATAGGGTTTAAGACCCTGAAGAAAGTGATGAAAGTGATGAATTGGGGTGGAGGAAGAAGATACTAGAACTTAGAATGAATCATAGAATGGCCTAGGCTGGAAGGGACCTTAGAGATCATCTAGTCCAACCTCCCTGTCGTGGGCAGGGACGCCTCTCAACTAGATCAGGCTACTGAAGGCTCCGTCCAACTTGGCCTTGAACACGTCCAGTAGAACATGTGCGTGATTTATAAATAAATAAACATATCTTGGTGATTCATGCTTTAAAAGTTATTACTGATAGGGTTTGCAATGAAAAAAACACCACTGCCCTAGAGGTCTCATCTAACATAACTTTTCTGTGATTCTGTATTTTTCTGTCTGCTTATTCCAGTCCTATAATCAACTTTTTTTTAGTAAGCCTCATTCTTTTGTGTGTTTACTCTTTAGTTGGCTGATTTTTTAAATTTCGTTTGTATTGCGTCAAGGAATACTAGACAAATATGCATTTTACTTGTATTCTGGTTTTAAAAAATGCCTGAGGGGAAAGTAGAAGTTTTGTGACCTTACATTTTGTATATCCCTTTCTGCCTGCATAACTCATCTTCACCTTAACAAGAGCCACATATGCAGCTGCTGCTGTAGCAAAAAGACTTAAAGCAGTAAAAACTATTCTGCTACCCTTAGGACAGTATTTGTATTTCTATTTCTGTTTCCACTGATTAGCACAGCCTTGATGCCACTCATTATTCCCAGTTTCCTGGGCTGGGATGTGAGGTCGTGTAGCTCCCCTCATGCTTTCCCTGTACCTGGAATATATCATCAGTAGCAGAAAATTTGCACCCTTCATTTGCAGTTTTCATTATGGAGTACACATTTTTGCTTTAGAGACCCTAGATTCACCTCTGTGAACAGAATGAAATGTTTATCATCTTCCTTGTTGCTGAAGGCAAAAATGTTAAAGTTTGCATTGATTCAACATTAAAATGAGCTGATTGCTGGAAAAGACACTCCTTGATTAAAAAGGCTAGATCTTGACATGAGGCAAGACTTTGTGCTGCATCAGTAAGGATTTGAAAATGGCATTTGTAAAGAGTCTGTGCAGAACTTCTTATGCTCAGATTTTGCTACAAATGATGCAGCTGTAATTTAAACTCTCTGGATTTTGAGTGCTGACAAACCAGCAGATAAAATTTTCCCCTGCGTGTCCTTTCAGCTGCACTGATTTACACTTAATTTTTTATTGTTTGTCTGTGTTAGACAGAGGAACTTAGTCTAGTTGGTTCTTTGCAGCTCAGAATGAGAACAGAGACCTGCCCTAGATTTCTACATTAGGTGATTATGATTTTTGAACCTATGGCAGCTAGATCTGATCTTTTCTTTAAAGGCCAGTGGTTGGAAGGCCTTCGCTTCTTTGCAGGGGAGCCTGCAAACACAGCTTTGTTGTAAAACTAGTGTCGATACCACTTTGAAAAATGTTTCCTCTCTCTGCCTTGAAAAAAATCTAGCAGTCCTAGAGTAGGCCATTTCTGAAATTGCTTAACTTTTAGGGCATATCTCAGTCACCGTAGAAGAGTCTGTTTCTGGAAGAAAAAAATTGTATTTTTGCAACTTTGTAAGGCTTCTTTTAAAATGCTTATCAATCTTATTGTGTACAGGGATGGTCAGTAGATGATGCTGTGCTGCAGGGTGTCAAGTTTAGGCAAATTTTAATGTACAGGTGGAAAATATTAGAAGAAAACTAGACATGATTGTTAGTGAAATAGATGGAGACAAATATTGTTGGTTTAGGTGCATGTTAGTAGAGTGAAGCCCTGATTTTTCTCTGCTGTGGCTGTCTTGGGATAACTTCTAGTTACCAAAAAATGCAACTGAGGAATGGAATTTGAAAAGCTTTTTTGTTCTGCGTTGCAAATGACATAATTTCCATTCATTCCAGTTGGACTTCTGGGTGCTATGACCTCATGGAACATCAGACTCTGGACTAAGGTGCTGCATTTGTTGTTAATAAATAAATAAATAAATAAATAAATCATCCAACTGAAGTTTAAAAGGTGTGGGACTGAAGACTTTTTCACCTTCAGGTACATCAGTACCTGTACTAATTTACTATGTGGGAAGTGTAAGACATGAACGCTTATCTATTCGTTGGCTTGTTTTTAAGAGCTTGGGTTTTGTAAATGATGTGAAGGAGAGGAGGACTGCTGTCACTTAGCAACCCTGTCTGGTTCAGGAACAAAATGCTTTGCAGTTGGCATCTGCGCAGTGCTGACACAAAGCCTTGCTGCCTGGGCAGGAGCACTGTGTGGGAGAGGTTTGGGGCCATCAAGCTGCTCCTGATGCTGCTTTTGGGAGATGTATTCCTGCCAGTATTTGTGACCATTAAGATTTTTGTTGTCTACCTCATTGTTTGTCTGTTGTGACCATTAGCCAAGTAAGTATTTCCAAATGACTTCCGTAAAGCAAAATTATTTTTACATTAATGGTACAAAATAATTTCCACCATAAATGATTTGTGATACTGCACTTTTCAATATTCTAGTATCAGTCATGTGCAAACCTTCTGAGAGGGTACATTAGCATTCCTAGACAAGAAGCCACATGCTTCAATGTCTGAAGATTTCCTGACTTAATGCTTTTGAATGATGATGGCATTTGGTAATGCAGCTCTTAATGAATGATAGCATGATGAGTGTAATTAGAATACAGCTTGCTTTCTTAAACACTCTGGTTTTGCTGAGATTAAAAATACCATCAAGCAATCATACTTCTTGAATGCAAAACAAAATTCATTCTGTTCCTCATCAACCTGGTAGTGAGTCAGGAGCTTTCTAGAAGGCAAGCTGGGTTCACGTTTCTGGCATGAAGTTGGGAATTACTTCAGTTGTTCCATGTGCCTTTGGCTGAATGTGCTTTTCAGTGTACATAGAGCAGTCTTTGGTAAGTGAGTCTTTTTATTGCTAGTTCATGAAAAGCAAAGAATTGTGCTCACATTCATGAAGGTATGGTTTGAAAACTAGTTATTTTAACTACTGTGCTTTGAACAGGGAAACTGCAAAAGCATCATCTTCACTTAAAAGCGATACAAGAAAGAAGGTGACTTCTGTTTTCTTGAAACTATACAAAAGTCAAAATTACAAACCTTACTATGGGTAGTCCGAACTGTAGGAGGAATGAGGATGATCCATCACAGTAACTGGCGAAGTCTCTTATCCTAGAAATCGCTTACTTATCTGTGATAATTACCTGAAGAATATAATCACCTTGTGCTTCTCCAGCCCTGAATTTGTTGCTGTAGAGTTCAAGTCATGCTCCTGTTTTTTTCTGATGTGGACACAGGACTAAAGTAGCACATGAAAACTCATTCTGTAGTTGATTGCCGTAAATGTGTTTAGTTACCCCGGGCTACAAATGGCTGAGTGCTTCCATCATGAATTTTGAAGTGCCCATGGTTCTCTGTTATGATCCTGAAATTGTTCGTCTCCACACATTGTTAAATATTTGATGCTCGGTCATTTAGTTGTGTTACAGAGTGGTGATAGACCCCAGTCACTCAAAAAATGGAGCTGGTTCTCCACATTTCAGGTGCCCTGAGCTTTTATGGGAATCCAAAAGGTGAGCTGGCACACCAGCTGAAAGTCAGACTCCTGACTTCTTGGGTGCAAAGTCCCACATCTGTCTTGGCTATCCAGCCAGTGCATTCCATATGGGAAGCTTTTACTAGGAATATCCTCGTTACTTAAAAGATCACTGATGAAACAGTATATGAAACATCATTGCTTTTCCTTAAGTATGTAAGATCATTGCTGACTTCTGGAAATTAGTCTGATAATTTCTGCAAGGGCATGGAGATCTGCATCAGCATACCTGTTTTGCTTTCAGCGCATCCATCCGGATTTGTTCTGACTGAGAGAACGTGGTTTGCAGTAACTTTGTCTACATGATAGGCATTTTGTACAGTTGTGGGTGGAGGGATGGCTGGAGTGTATCGAGTTCAATGAAAAGGTTCCCATTGACTTCAGGAGACTTTGAATTTTACCCTGACCCAGAAGGTATGGCAATGTAGGCTTTAGCTCACTGTTTCAGGTTCACTGAAATCACCAAAATACTTCAAGAAGGTAAAGCATGTTCAGCATTTACAGGCTTTAAACCATAAAAAAATCTGGTTTTCTCCCTCTTTCTGTTTTCCTCTTTATATATGTATATGTACATATATATATGTATATATATGTAAGTATATATGCATATGAGAATTCTCCTTCCTTAAGTAAGAAAAATCTAACTTTTGGCAAGTAAATCTTAAGAAAGTTCAACAAGGGCAAGTGTAGAGTTTT
>NW_009694261.1:0-4881 GCF_000703405.1 Apaloderma vittatum
AAAAATTCCCAGAAATCAGAAAGTAATTCTGAGGCAAACAACAACTGAAAAATCAAACCTAAAAGATAGTAAAGCGTACTCCAATCTGTTCACAAACAGTATGGCAACAAGGCGGGGAAAAAGCAATTTCGGTGGTTTATTTTCTCTTATACCTACCTTTGTCTCTTCTTAGAGATTAGGGGAACCAGTGAATTATGTTTATTGGCATTCAACTACAAGCATTAAAAACAAAACAAGATCACCACCCAGTATAGTCCCACCATGGAAGGCTTAAGAGCTCCTCTTATGTCTCCTACCTATGAGACTTTCCAGCCTGGTATCTAGAATGACTTACCTTTGGTAAGGCGTTTAAAAAATTAAGCGCAAATAAAATGAAAATCTTCAAAAAAAGATTCTCTGTAGAACAGAACATCACAGAATATTAAAGAAGCTAATAAACCAGAGAAACTGCTGGTGGTCCACCTTTCTCCTGCAGGACTGATTAGTAGTCTACTCAGCCCAAATCTTTGGTAATTATTTCCACACAGGAGCGCAGTATTGATTTGTTTAAGGCACACAGAGGGCTGGGAGTGCTTTAGCATCCTTTGAGAGAGAAGTCTCAAAAAAGCAGTGGCTGCTGAAGAACATTTACTCAATTTGCAAGAAAAATGAATTGTCAGAGCCATGAAGTGTGCAAGTAAGCCTTTCCCTAGCTTCGACATTCATGTTATCATATAAAGTGACAGCTATTAATAATCTGTATTTCCTTGTTGTTATTAGTAAAAAATATGGCCTCACAATCCATTAAGACTAATGAATTTGTCTTGAGTTCTTTAAGCATACCACTATTATAAATAAATAAGTGGCTTTAACACAGGGTTACACAAGGGCAGACTTTGACCTTTTGATATCTGTCTATTCCCAATGATGCAAAGTACAAATAAAGAAGGAAAAAAAAAAAGAAAAAAAAAGAGCAGACAACATTTACTTCATCATGTGTATCAAGCGGAGTTCTCTTCAAGCAGCAGATCAATGACAATCAAGATTGTTGGGAATGCTGTCACACCATTAGACAAGTGGTACTGCTCATAAGAAAAAGAAGGGGTTTTCTGTACGCAGTAAACCTGCTCAGCTACGACCTCCTCTTCTTTTGCAGAGAGGATTCTTCTTTATGGCTAAGAGGAGATTAAAAAAAAATTGGCCAGACTGTAATACAGCGTTAGCTGCTTTGTTACACAAAGAATTTAATGTAAAACCTCCCTGCCATGAGACAGATTCACTATTTATCAACTTTGAAGATTGCTCTTAAACACGTCAGTGCTGTCGACAAAGTAGCAGTTCATTTTAATAACTTTATCTGCAAGATAAAACATTATTTACAGAACAAAGCCAAAGCAGTGTAAGTTACTATTCCAGTGATACTATGTTTTGCAAACAAAACCACAACACCTTCCTTACGGAGCTTCTGTCATGGGTTTCCACAGTAGCAACAAAAGCAAATCTATGATGAAAGCTGAACGTAAAGAGTTTGGTTAATTATAAGGAGATCATACTTTAAGAGGACTTCATTTTCTCTATCAATGTTTTGTACAGCAATAGAAATTGCTTATTGCATAACTTAACTGAAAACGTGTTGCACACAAGCATATTTTTTGAGAAAACCTGTAAGAAAATAAAACTATTGCTATAAGAGAATCAGGAGCAAATCCAACATTGAGTGTTAGTGCTACTCATAAGCTTTAATTTACTCTTTCAAATCTAATAAGAGTAATAAAATGTTTTTAAAATACAGCAGTGAAGAAGGTTTTGAATAAAGAGAAAGTAAAGGGAAGGGAAAAAGGACAAGATTTGTTTATTTTTTTCCATTTGTATTTAAGTGCATCTTCACTTACAACCACCCTCAAGAAGGGAGTTCTCTGGCCTAAAAACAGTAAGCAAATAAATTAGTCATAGAAATTGGCAGGCAGTGAAATATGCACACACAAACACAAACCAAAAGAAAAATCCCTACAAAAGGATTTATGGCATATCTGTGTAACTTGCCAGTCAGAAACAAAGCCAATAGATAAAAACACTGCATTGAAAAAAGAGATGGGGTTTTACCTCATTTTCTTAAGAGGTAAATAGAATCTTCATACAATTCATACAAGAGATAAGTAGTTCTATGGATATAAAGTGAGCAACTTAGCTATGAATTACAGCGAGCTTGTAATTAAAAAGAGATGGAAATCCTTAACCACTACTCTGCACCCAGTCATTAATGCCGCCAGTTACACATTGCAGTCATTAACACACCCATAAATTGTTTACCTCGCTACTGTTATACAGCAATTCTGTATTTAAAATGCGATTCCAGTTCAATTGGATTGGAATTGCCGTTTATTTTAGATGTACATGTTATGGTAATGGCAGAAGTAACAATAAAATCTGCTCCAAAAGTCACAATAATTTAGAGAATATCTTCTTTAAGAGAATAATTAGGCATAATTTCAGTCTTCAATGAAACCTCACAGGTTCTGTGCATCCTTCTCTACCAAACGCAGCAGCTCTTCTGTTACACCACTGAGATAGAATACAGAAGTTTGACAGCAATGTGGCTTCATGACAAGTTCCATAATGAACAAATGATGACCAAGGAAGAAAAAAAATCAGCTCTTGGCTCCAGCCCTCACTAAGCAGAGCACTTTCTACAAAAATAACAAATCTACTTCAATAGTCTGAGAACGTTAATGTCAAGATTAATAGAGCGATACGCAAGCTTTCTATTTTTATGATAAAAAACACTGCGCTTGTGTTGATCAACAGAATCCCAAATTATAGCTTCTCAATTACTGAAAAATTGCACATGTTCCTGTATTGAACTGCTACCCACCCTGCGCTTTGTTTTCCCTATGGTCTGAGCTTCAGATTCCAGATCTCCCATTTCAAAGAAAGGGTTGTTTCTACTTGCTTTATTCTTGCTTTCCCACCTACAGACAAATGAAAACAGAAAGAGTGAGACGGAAAGAGATCAATTTGTAAATTCTTCCTGTTGCAGCTACCTGCTCGTCATCACAGCCAGGACTAATCAAGGCCCTGAATGAAATAATATGGGCATCCTACCAGTTTTTAAACAGAAATCTACAGTAACTTCAGAGTATGTTTTCTTATCAGTAGATATCAAAGTAGGATGCGCCTTTGAATGTGGTAAAAACATATCCTATATTATTATCAGCACCAAGTTTCCTTCCTGATGATTATGTAAAGTAAAAATCACCACAAACCATTTCTACACAGAAAGATCCCTGTATATAGTCTGCTTCTTTCCCTCGGGTACTCAACAACCTGAAAATAACTCTTGCGCTGTAGTTCTGTTCTTCCAGAAGCCTCTGTTGATCTCTCTTCTGTTCACAGGCTAATCACACACGAACAAACAGCCTAGAAGAACACATGCTGCAATAAACAGCAAGATGCTGCCCCAGGCCTCAGGTTTCATTCTGTTCCCTTTCTCAAAATTAAGACTCATGGTTCCATCTTTACGTTATTTTCGAACCACCAAACTAACATAAATTAGTTTTTAAATCCTAATCCCCTCCTGTTCTTAATAATTCAGTGGGAATATCACCCACACCTGGTGCTTTATTGTTCCAGGGTTTTCCAGTCGCCTCTTGGTTCTCTTACAAATGCCTCAGCTGGCTGGAAAATCGCCGTCTGTTCGCCTTTATCCCTTCCACCATTAAAGAGATCCCTAAAACACTCCATCTTTCTGTAACTGCATTCTTTGTAATTAAGATTTCCATCTTTGTCCTTTATCTGAATCACACACGCTTCATGTCCTTGTCTGAAACGCTGATATCCCAGTGAAGTTATCTCATTACACTGCCACTTCAATGGCACAACGCCACGTCCGTGCCACGCTATCTTTCTGCTGAATCATTTACATCACCAGGAGACTCACGCAAGTCACACAATCCTCACCACATATTGCTTTCTTATACTCCCCATCAAAAACTGGGTTCGTTTTTTTTTTTTTCCTTGGAGTTCTATTGTGGTTTTTTTCCTGCTCTTTTCTTCAAATGCCTCCCAGACAGCATAAAATTGTTGCACAATGCTCAAGCATGTTCCCACTTCCCTCCTTAGTGTTCAGGTCTGTATTTTGTCTCTTAAAAGGCCAGCATTACTCTTGGAACTTCTCTCTTCATTAAAACACTATTCAGTGTTTTTGTAAAATGATAAGATGTGCCTTAACCATCTACCTTTAGCAATTTGTTCACTGGTAGCTTTGAGGTATCAGATAATTCCTGGTAACTTCCATGTATTCATTGTGAAGGATGTAGGTGTTAACTTTAGTAGATGTTTAACCATCTCTTTCAGGACAGGGAATGGCAGGTGGAACTGTATATGCATCATAGTGACCTAAAAGTAGCATTCTAAAGTTTATTCAGGTTTGTAGTTCACTTCGAAATACTCTGTGGAAACTCCACACTTTTAATTTCATGACCAAAGATGAATACATTAGCACCTACAGAAGTTTCCAGACTCCTCCTTTAAGTTTACATGGCAGCAAGTATTTCTAAATGCTGACAGAAGCTATCCAGACACACTCTTCCGGTGTTTGTGTATCGCTTTTCTCAGATTATTTTTACATCTTTAATTCCTTTGTGTACAGTGGTGCCAGTAAGTTCACACAGCAAAACCCCAGCAGCTCTGCCTGTGTTTATGGGCATCCAAAATCCCTCCTAACAAAGGCTGTGAATTAACTCCCGCTGTGACTTGCAAAACGCAATGTCCTTCCTTACAAAATTTTAATTTAAAATATGCAAAACAAAGCACTTCTTCAGGGTTCTTCAAGAGCAATGAAAACAACAATCCTGAGGCAACCAATATTGAAAATTTCACAGAAGCACAGAATTGTTGAGGCTG
>NW_009694262.1:0-8162 GCF_000703405.1 Apaloderma vittatum
CCTGGGCCATTCTGTGATTCTATGATTCTGTGTTTCTGTAAATTGGTCAATATCATAATAAAAGAATATTTTTTTTAATTCAGTTTTCAGAAATTCTGTTGAAAATTAATTTCAAAACGCCAGTGATTCGGAAATACTTCCAGTTTTCAGTGCAAATTTAAAGCCACTGTCTACCTCTTCATTCCACATACACTTCTTGTTTTCTATTTGAGGTTCCTCTTTCCTGAACACTTTGGAAATGGCTTATTCTGGAACTGATCTTTCCATGTCTGTATTACACCAAAACCTTATGGTTTTCACTGTGCCTGTCCACTGCATGCACAGATCCTTTTCCTTTTTCATTGCTTCCAGTTGCTAAAGCTGCATCTCACAACAGGAATTCTCACTGTGTTCCTAAAGCTTTTACATTTGGTTCTTACACAGTTTATGCCAGCCCTCAGGTTTAGTTATTCTTTCTGTACACAGCAAAGCAGAATTTCACATTTTGGAGGCAAGAGTGTTTTATTGATCCAGAAGGTTTCAGTGGAGCAGTGGGATTGCATTCACAGTTACAGTTTTTAGCTTAGAGTGATAAGCATTCACAATGACTCAGGAGAACATGAGAGACAACTGCTGCTCTGAGTGAGTGGTTGTACAGGACAGGAGCAAAAAACGTCCTTTCTTTAACATGTACAAGTACAGCAAAGCCATGTATGGGATCTTCAAAGATACCATGTTTATCTGGAGTACGAGAAGATCTGATGTACAGTTTTTTTCTAAGAATACACATGATTTTCTTAGGAATAGTATCCTAAATTTGAAAAGATTGAGCAAGTGTTTGTCTTTACAGGTGGCTTGCATATAGGGAATAGAACCCGTTTAAATCTGTCTCCGTTGCAGTTCTACCCCTCCCTCTTCTTCAGTTTTAATATTTTTTTTAACTTAGTTTATTTTCAAAAGCTAAGCCTTCTTCAGTGCTGAGGCAATTAAATCACAGCTGCCCAGATGGGACGCCTCCCAGATGGTCTTTAAGCAATCTAGGGAGGCCACTTGAGAAGACCTGTGTGCGAGACCTTAAATATTCTCTCCTTGCAAACCTGGGAACAGGCATTGTGCTGCTAGACAGAGCTGCCAGCCTCTGCCTGCAGGCCAAATCCATTGTGCACAAAGAGTTCAGCTGTCTGCTGACTGACTCCGGCCCTCTCGCCTCAGTGGCCCAAGGCTGCGTGACATAGTGCCTTCCCCTGATCACACTGCGGATGGACCCTTCAGAGATGAATACCCAGCTCATTAGACAGCAATGTGACATGAATGTCTGTCAGGACCTCCTAATGTGACAGGACTGCCTATCCGTGACAAGCACACTTCTGGTCACAAGTTGAAAATTTGCGGTGTTCTGTGTTCCTTGAATGCCCCTACGAGGCATAACCCAGACTAAAGTTTGGGCATCTCTGTGCTGTTATGTAAAAACGAGGAAATAAAAATGACCGGAGATGAAAAAAAAGGATATATCTCAGTATTTCCTTTTTCAATTTTGTTGAATGAGAAGGGGAAACATCCCTCTCACCAAAGTTATAGCAGCCTGGCTTTTCTGTTTTTCTTTACAGGGTGGATTTGTAATGAATGACTTGACGGCAGCAGGCTGACAAAACAAGACAAATATTGATTGCAAATGCCAAAAGGCACAAGAATAGAGTGGGGATAGGTGTCAAGTTCTGCTGGAGATGGTATGACAAGTATTAAACCCTTGTGTTCAGCTCAGTGCTATCCAAATGAAAACACCATGATGCAGGCAGCCGTGCAAGCATTAACATCATGCAAACCGGAACAAGCAATTCCTGTGCACTCAGTACAGGTAGGCAAATTATTTGTATGGCTTGCTAATTTAGTTTGTGATGGGGGAAGATAAATTGGATCCCAAAGTAATGAGCTCTCAAGATCTCCTGTGGAGATACTCTGCTGATTCTGATTTAATTTACCAGCAGAAGTTGCTCAGTTGGAGCCAGCAGAGATGAGAATCAGACTCACAAGATCCTAATGATGATTTCACATTAATTTTGTGGTTAAAAAGATTGTTAAAAGATTTCTTCATTGTGCAATATTTGACTCTCACAAGATTTGAAGCTAGAGCTCCAGGATTGTGAGGAGAATGAACAACAAATACAACTAAAGAAATCAGCAGGTAAAAGATAAAGGTTTTTGGACAAACATATTTTGTACTAAGAATGCAGACTGCATGATTCCCTGTTCTTCCTCAGGATGAGGATAGAATTGCACCATTATGAGAGACAGAAGTTTTATATTGAAAATAGCTGAGTTTTAATGTGAATTGCAGTTAGCCATGCATATTGTATTCCTTCCCCTCCCCCCCCCCAGATACTTCTCTGTGTGCCCCTGTAGCAGTTAATGAAGCAGACATAACATGGCACCACCTTACAGATTGCTTTTGAACCACTTTAAAGGTGTTTATGAAACAACTAATTGGAATATACAGGAGGAAGGTGTCTGTGGAATTACAGCCATAAAATTAAGACAGAAGAAAACTAATTTATTTGCAGTGACATTTAGTATCAACAGGTTATTTTCCTCTTGAAGTAAATATTTTTACTATCCTTAAATACACAATTACCACAAACCTAATTTACTATTCCAACACTTACCAATTTTGCTTCATTTCAGTGCATTTTTGGCTTGATGCTGTGGCATAAAATAAAATGGCAATGTTATCTTGAAGCTGAACCTGAAGGAAATCAATATTCAACAACAATATTCAACAACTGTCTGTGTCCTGTGTGGGTGATTTACGTTGTGAGACTCTTTCCACATAGCCATGGATGTGAAAAATTAGAGTGTGAAAATGGAGTGAGACTCCTGGACCACGCAGAACTTGTGGGAAATTGCTGTGCTGCTCCTGTGCTGGACGGTGCTCACTTGAAGATGAGCATTTCCCTGCTCCTGAGTTTCTCCTCACCCAAGGACTGAGCTGAGGCTCCTGCTCTGGGTACCACAGGGGATTTCCTTATGCAGGTGACAGCCTGGGGAGGACTGGCCTCTGCAGGGGTCACTTTCACTAATGAGGACCTGTTGTGCAGCCTCCTCTGATCTCTGAATGCCTCTTAGCTCTCCTGCACACCACTTGCACCCAGCTTTTAGGTTCATTCCTCCTGTGAAGTTTGCATTTCCTTAAAAGTCAACATTTTTAATTTTCTTTTCAGAGAAAATGCTTCAACCAGGTGAGGATTATTTCATTCAGAAAGACAGATAGATACTAAGATATAATGTATGTCTTTGCATGATACCTCTTTCTGTCTCTTTTGCTTTACCATGATGTGTTTTCAGGTAAGAGTTTTTCTTCTGCAACTGTCCTCTCTATTGGGGCTTGCCTTTCAGTGGATGCTTCATGTCCTAAACTTCAGCATATGCAAAACTGATCATTTTAAGCCTCTGAATTAAAAAAATATTGTTTCCTTTCATTATGGTATTCTTTACTGTGGCTGGCTTCTTCCTCAGTTGTAGAATCTGAGGGAATCTGGGTTTTGCTTTTTCAAGGTGAAAGTGTGAAATGTGGCTACGTACAGTTGTGTTCACTCTGTATTTAATAAGTGCAACTCAAGTGCAATTTTAGGAGTCACAGAAGGAAATGCCCTCTCTGCACCGCCTTTTTTTTCCCCCTCAATATATGTGGCTTAGTTGGTTGAAAGACTGAGAAAATGGAAACAAAATGCAATCAATGATTATTCAATTAGCTCTGCAAAGGTTTGATTGTCTGGGAGTTCCTGTTGCATGTTAAATGAGTGGAAAGAGAGGTAGCCCCCTAAAATAAGGAGTGGCCCTCAAGATAAGAGACTAGCGGTAATCTAAGAGTGAAGCACTGTGGCACAGTTTGGTCATACATTGCTAGAATATGAAGAATCAGGATTTCTTTATGCCACTCTAAAAATAAATGAGAATCAACAAGTCAAAATCTAGTGTCTCTTAAATGACAAGATTAAAGAAAGTCTTTAAGCGTAATTGACAGTATATGACAATAATTAAATCCAAACAAAAACTTTCTAACTTTGTCACATGTTCACCTTTCCAAAGTAAACATATATAATTTAATCTCTGGTTTAATTCACTGAAAATATATTGTGGATTTCAGGGCGTCTGGCTTGAGAAAAATATGCTCTTTTAGTTCCTCATTTTTGTCCTCATATTTGTCACTGAGCTAGTAACATCCATCACAGGAACACATGGGGAATTGTTGCTAACTGGAAACTCAAAGAAAAGGCTGTATCTTTATGGTGGAGTCACTCCATTGACTCTCTTGGCACTTAAAAAAAATTCTTCTGATATAAATGAGAGTAAAATCAAAACAGTAGCTTTAAGCTAAAGAGAGATTTTTCCCATAGCATAAATCTTTTGTCCTCAGCTCTTGAATGCTTTTCTGCAATATGCTATCAAATCCCACAGTGGAGCACTCAGACTGAGGCTCTGGATTTCTGGAACAGCTCCTATCACTACACTGTCTATACTGCAAGAAAAATTGCCAGGAAAGTTACCATGTGCAGGGCTAAATTAAAATTGCTTCTTTTCTAATACAACTGTGGGTCTCATATCTGCAGGGAAGATTTCCATTACCTGTTTCGAAAGTCATTCTACAGGGAAGAATCATAGTGATGGCATGCAATTTCATTGCTCAACTACAAAGCAAAATTCATGAAAAGCACGCTGTGCAGACAGAAAATGCAACCCTGGAAGAGGTCAATATTACTTCTGGGATGTGAGACACTGATCTGGTACGCACTCAACAAAATGTATCATTTCTTTATTTTACTCTTAGGTAGAAATATCCTGGTTATGTGAGGAAAGGGAAAATAGATCTCTCTTACAAAGCAGATATTTGAAAGAGGATAAATTCTAGAGCTACGTAGGAATAAAAGACCAGATTTTCAGAAGGCAGGATGGCTCCATTGTAAATATCCAGTGCTTGATTAATAATCGACCCTTGAACATTTTTGAAAAGTGCAGGTCAAAATGCTTGCCCTAAAATCCTTTGCAATTACTAGAAAGACTCCTGAAGTCCTTCAATTCAGTTCTGTGAGCACAACTTAACACTGAAAATCCCTTCAGTGACAGTTACAGGGAAACTGCAAAATGTGCAGGCAGACATTCCCCTTCAAGTGATGTATCCTACATTGGAGACTGGAAGTCTAGCCTTAGACCAGCTTCCTCACAGCTCTCTAAACATTTTTTTTGTATTTTAACTCTCCTTATATTTGTATTTCTTCCTAAAAATACTCATGGACTGAGCCTCAGCAACAGAGTAATCTCACACTTCTAGATATGTATGTCAAGAAATAATTTCACCTGTTTTTTTAAAATAAATTATCACTGTAAGTGGTGGGCAATCTCCTGCTGATAACTCCCTTCTACCTGGTGATGGGCTGACAGCTGCTGCTGTTACACATGCAACGTGAGCTACTGCTTTCCACTGGACTGACAGCAAGAGTAGTCTCATTCTAAGTCTATGCTGTCATACCTTTAGGTTGTGAATATTCAAATCTATGCTGGCCCCCTCACCTTTTCCTCTCACTACTAACTGGGCCGTAATTCTGCAAATGTGGCGCTTTCTGTTTAGTGTCTGGTCTTGTCAAAAAGCCACTTACGGATTCTCATACTGAAGCTACTGAAGTTTCTCTGTGACTTTCTGTAATTTTTGCTGGTGTTTGTAGTTTCCAGTGTATACCCTACAGTAGCTGACTGATGCCATGTCATTGTCCTAAAGTGCATGGCAGGGGTGACAAAACTGTCTGAAGGGGTCACCTCAATAGACCTTTGAGAGATTCATCTTCCCTATTCGGGCATTTCTGACTCTGACATGACCCTGCTATAGACACATATTGGTTTAAATGTGGCTTACAGGAAGGAAAATATAAATTGAGACTATTATGTAATTCAAGTCAAAATGCTTGTGCATATAATGAAAAAGCCTCATTCTCTTTGTCTTGTTATGGCAGATTACCTAGATAAAGATTTGTTATCGAGGGAGATGTGCACACATTTCCCAGAATTGTTAACACTCAATATATTGAAGGAAAGAGTATATAGCCTTTAAGATCAGAAGTGCAGCTGACTTATACATCTGTCGATTTTTTTTTAGTTAGTTCTTCTATTCTCTGTTTATATAGAAATATAATTTCTAACTTGATGTAAAGGATAAATTTTACTGAGTAGGATGTGAATTCAGGGCAATAATAGTATAATTTAACATGTTAAGAAAAAAACAATTCCAAAGGTATATGAACTCTGCATATACAATGTCTCCTCTGCACTGGTTTTGGAAAGCTCACAAGGCATCCATCTCCTAATGGGTGAACTGCCAACTTCTCAGACATGTGCCCAACACACACAGGACCCACCTGGACGCGTTCCTGTGTGACCTACTTTAGGTGATCCTGCTCTGGCAAAGGGGTTGGACTGGATGATCTTTTGAGGTCTTTTCCAACCCCTAACATTCTGTGACTCTGTGACAGGTACTTCTGAAGAGAACTTCCACCCCAGCACGGACCTTTCTTAGCAGCATGAGAATTCACTAGCTAAATTACTCAATAAGAAAAGATAGCATGTCATAATTCATTCTACTAATTAGCTCTAAGCTCTTCTACATAATATATACCAGAATGTTGAGGGTTAGTGCTGGGCCAGCCACTGAACTCTGGCAGATGCTCTCGAAGTCCTCTTCCTCCCCAAACGGGATAGGAAAGAGAATAAGGTAGAGAGACTTATGGGTTGGAAAAGGAAGCTAAACTAGCTTCATTAAAACAATAAATAGGGAAATAATGAAAATATATATAAATATAGAAAACTGATACTGAACCTGGCTACCCCCCACCCCATATCAAACCCCACTGATGCTGCAGAGCAAGCCAGCACCTGGGAAGCCCCAGGCTCAGCAGCAGAGGAGAACCAGATGCAGGAGCTGGATTCAGGAACTCAGGTTCAGGATCAAAGGCAGAAGGTCTGACAAGAGTCCTCCTCCCATGCTGACCATTGAAGAATAGAGCTTAACTCCTGTGATTCCTCAGCTTTATATTAAATATGATGTATGTGGAATTGAATACTATTGTTAGTCACCTGTCCTGTTTGTTACTCACCAGAGGTGCATTATTTTACTTCCTTGTGACCGCTTTTACTTTCTTGTGACCCCTTTTGCTTCCTGGAATCTCCCAGTATGGCACACAAGATCCAGCAGTGACCTTGATTTCTGTAGGAGCAAGTATAAGCAGGAGCCTTTCTGCATACTGGTAGATAACACCCACACTGGTGGGTAACGCCCGATAAAGGCCAAGTGTTATTACTTCTAGTAGTAGACACTGTCTGCAAAAGCATACTGTTAAGTTCAGAAAGTGCAATCTCTCAGAAGAGGCTGAACTGAAGAGTAAAGTCATTGAACAGAATTGGTTCTGTTTAGCTTAAACAAGGACACAAAAGATTTTGGTAAACTTTCCAGACTGAGTGCAGTTTTCCAAAGGAAGTAATTCATCTACATGTGGTTATTGTCATGATTGGTGGGCATGCAAGGCCAGGTTGGGGCAAAAGCTATATATTCACACCTTTGTGATATCAGAATTAATTACGATTAGTGACAACACCGATATTTTAGGGTATCATTTATGCCTAGCTCTAAAAAATATTTCAAAATAGTGTTGAAATGTGAGAAATAAGTTATAGCCCTTTGATTTGGAAAATAACAGCTAATGATACTGACATGATTAACAAACCCATAAATAGTATAATTACAAATCTTATCATCTATTCATGCACTCAGGCATTTGTTAAGCTGATCTCATCTGGCATGGGACAAGTTTGGTACCAGATGGATGGTACCCAGAGGGGATTAATTTTTTCTATGCCGAAGTAGAAACTTCAGAATGTGTTTTTGTACTTTCTTGCTCTCAGTTTACTTGTTAGAAATGTTTCCCCATTTTTGTTATATTACTATATATGTTGGATGAGATTTGGATTTTTATTTGTCCAAATGACAGTACTTATATTGCTAGGAGATATGGTCCCATAATTTTGTAGCTTTATTATTATCGCAAGTGTCATTTGATAAATTCAGTATTCTTGTCACAAAAAATACATAAAACTTCTTTATTCTTGAAACTTAGTGATGAAACATGAAAGTTCCAAAAAACTAT
>NW_009694263.1:0-26021 GCF_000703405.1 Apaloderma vittatum
CGCACAGCCTCCTCTTGTGCTGCAGCCTGGCCCGCCAACTGCCGGCGCTGCACCCCAGCGCCCTCCGCCCTTTCGCTCTGGGGACCCGCTGTCTTTCTACAGCCTTCGTGCCCTCTGTGTGCAGCCCCTGAGTCTCAAGCCTTATCTGTGCTACCGTATGCTCCTGTGCTGCCTTCTCCAGGGGACTTGACCTCGGCAGTCTGTCGGCCATCTGCTTTTCTGCCTCACAGCATCTGACCCCCTGACTCACCGTGGGACTTCTCACTCCTCCTGGGATCTGCTGCCTGCTCACCGCTCCCCTGGCAGTGTTTTCTGTCGCTCCCACTCAGTTATGTCTTTCTCTCTCTCTCTCTCTCTCTCTCTCTGCACCTAAGGTGTACAAACTTACAGTCCTGCAAGGTGCTTGATCCTTGGCTTGCCATTAACAGATCTTTCCTCCATCGGTGTGGATGTTCCTTCCTGTCATTCCTGAGGATATTTGCCTCAGGGACTTGGTGTAAATATTCCTCCATTTACATTGCTGGACAATCTCTAGAATATATACCAGTTTCTCAGTCCCAGGGACAATTGTTTCTTCCCACCATACCTTGTCTTTTACTTATGCAGTCTCTTACACCTCCTGTTCTTCTGTCTGTCCTGCGTAATGGCAGAGTCTGACATCAGGCTGTCATGTACCCCGCAGCACAGCCCACCGTCTCTTGCTAGAGGTATGTCCCTGCTCAGTACCTGACGCGCCAGCCTTCTCTTGTATGCTATTGGTCCTTATCCTGTCCACCAGCTTCTGCTATATTTTATCTAATCTGATCAGATTGTATAATGCACAATGTATATTTGCTGTGTTATATGTCTAACCTTACTTTTAAGGTAAATAGCAAACTATCTACTAGCTGTAAAGAAAGAGACAGCACGCAAGCAGTGCCAACTTGTATCACCAATTGTCTTTTTTCTTGGAACTGTGTTGACATGATCTCTTTTCTTTTCTGCAGCAATGCTGTGGCACACATATTTAACACTGTGGCTGTGATGGTTGTTTGTCTCATCATGACTTGCAGCACATAGTGAAACCGCTGTACTTAAGCTGGTCTTGGTTCTGTCTGTTATTGCTTCATCAAGGAAAAGAGTTGTGGCTAGAGATGCATAACTGATACTGGCTATGCAGTGTTTTCTTCCTCATCCTTTTTTCTGTAGTTGTGAAAGGAAGAGACATGATCCCACTTTATTAGCTCTGCTGGTCTGTTATGTACATTTTATTCTTGTTGTAATAAAGATATGTTATAAGGACAGCAAGGAAAAGAGAAGCAAGTACAGCCTCTTTATGCTTTGAGCAAAACTTTAAAACTTTACACCTCTGACAAATAGAGGTTACGTGGAAGTCTGAAGGTTCACAAGTACTACTCTGAAATGTTCTTCAGCATCATCTTATTCTTATTTGGTTGAAAAGTGACTAGCTCAAGTATGGCCTCTAACTTCTTGTCAAAGTAACATTTTAGTAGTAACAGTTATGAAATCTCCACTGAATCAGATATGCCAATGACATTCAGTTGTGTGTGATTTACAACCAAGACATTTTCCTGTGGTAAAGAGGCTGGTCTTAGTCCCATTAGGGTCTTACGTGGACAAACAGGACTACCTATCAATTTTGTTTTAATTGCTATGGGGATAAATGTGAAATCTAGGCCAGCAGAATTGAAGGACCACCAGATCATTGTATACTCTAGCAGTGTTTGTTATTCCATGTGCCTGGGAAGAGCAAGCTTGATTTTTTTATAGTTGTCCAACAATCGGGAGACTTGGTTTTTGATCCTGGAGAATTAGAGTGGTTTAGTTTGTTTTTGAAGAAAAATATTGTTTAAATTGTGGCATCCTTTAGCATAGAGATACTGCATAATGTTTTCTGGTCTGGAAATCTCTTTCATTTAAAGAGATTAAAGAGACACTATTTGAAAGGCATGCTTGTCTGATTTGTTCTCTGCATCTCTGTGCTAATCCAGATGGGATTATCTGTAACCACTGACACAGAATAATACTACACAGTAAGAGAGGTTATACTGACTCTAGAGATTCTGGGAGAATTTTCCCAAATCGCTGGAGATATCTGAGCAGAAGTTACCATCTCTTCCCTTTCCCTTTCCCTTTTCCCTAGGCTCCCTTTCCCATGAAAGGTCAGACGTGATCTTTCTAACCCAGGCCATTCTATGCTCTGTGTACATTACTGCATCAAAATTTTTAGTTAAATTCCAATACATGCATGTAAACATTAGTTTTATGATTGACATAAGCAAGAAACATCTCCTCAGTGTTTAACAAGAAAATGAGTCTCGTGGAAGAGAAAGTATCAAGGAACCTGGAGAACAAAAGAACTTCTTCATAGCTAGCCTTGAAAGAGACACCTGCCGGTCCAAGAAGGCCACTGGAAACTAAAGAATTGCTTAGGTGGCCTGCATTTTGTATGAGTGGAAATGCATGATTTACAGTATGCATTTGGTTCATGAAAATGTCCCTCTGAGCTCCTCATTAAAATGAAAGTCAATGAACTGTTTTAAATCCAAGATTGCATCACGCATTTTGTTAATTGTCTTAAGCAAGTATATATTAACATGGGAAAGGGGTTGTTCTTGTATGTAGACTTCAGGAAGGAATTGTAGTGTTAAAAACAGGCCAAGATTCTCATCCAGTTGAGATTTCTAAGGAGTTTGCCTACAAAGAATTCCAAATTCAGTCAATGCTTAGACAGGAGAAGTTGAGGGCACAGTTGGCCTAATTCAAGAAAAATGCAGAATGCAAAAGAAAACTAAGAGTTTGTCTAAAATGAGATTTATAGTCAATCTTAAGAGTGCCCTGAAGTCTTGACAGCTTTATGGTTTAAAAGCTTAGCCATAGGACAATTGAACCTGTCTTGAAAGCCCTTAAATTCTGAATATGAAGTTTGTCTCAATTTGTGCCCCTCCTATCTTTTCTCTTTCTGCAGTGTGCTTTTACCATATGTATATGCAGCGGCCTTTGAGCTTACGGATTTTACTGTGACAATCCAATGACTTTAATTCCTAGCAGTTATGCATCTCATTTCCGTTGTTGGCAAGTGGGGAATGTGCTGTGAATGGTATTGCTGAGAGCAGTATTGGTGTTAAAGAGCAGTTTATGTTGCTTGAGCTGAGGTGACCTCCAAAGTTGATTCTAAATACCCATACAGATGTACCTTAGGAGACTACTGAGCTCTAAGCAATTAAAATGTTTTTGTCCACTAAAATACCTGTTGGAAAACAGAAAAAGGAAAAAAGGTGAGGTCAGCAAACAAGACAGATTTAAAGAGAAAAGCAAATAACAAACGCAAAAACATCCTCATTATTTATCCTACTGAAATCAGCAGCTTTGCTCTGTGTATCATAGGTATGCACAATACCTACCTCTGGCAGCTGAGCAAGAATGGAATCTGGAACAGAATAAAATGCAAGCAGAACTGGACCGGCAGCAGCTCTGCGAGCGTGCTGAAATAAATGAGTATCAGAAATTGGAAGATCTAACACAGAGCCTGTCTCCAGCAAGAAAGCAGGTGAGAATTTCACATTAACACTGTTTAAGAACCATCTTTTGCATAGAGAGCTCTGGATTTTTTCCATTTCTCAGGGGAGACATGAATTCAGTCTTCTTTCCAAAATGTTTAAAACAGTAATTCTGTATTGTGCACAGCAGTTTATCAAACATATTTGATCAGAGACCAGATTAATTGTCATGGGCAATCTTTAATAGGGGCCACCTTCTTGTAATGAAGCCAAGAACTTGAGAGATGGTGCTGCTTTTCTCTTGACATTGTAGCAGAAGAAGAAAGATCTCCCTTAGAGCGGCTCCAGGCCGAAAAAAGTTCCCCATCACAGTACACCTTGAATTCTATCATGGGAACAATATTAGTCCTAGAAAACTTGGGGTATGTTTATATGTAAAAATATATATATATACACCCTATTTTGTGAGGTCTACAAGTTTCTTTTTTCTGGAAAATTAAATACATTTTTATTGTTTAGAGACTTACGCAGTGGGATAACAATAATGCTCAATGACCAGTTGCCTAGTAAACGTACAGGTACAGAGGAAACACTCGTTTACAAAATTTAGAATACAGGCATTTACACTGGTGATTTATTTTACCATTGTCTTCCCAAGATCATTCATAGGTGTCAATAGGTGTAGCATAGGAACACACCTGAGTGACGAATCAGCGTTGTCTGTTTCACATAGACAAAATAAGACAAGGAAGCCAACTTATTTTTCTGTGAAGGTGGTTTTTGACAGAGCCAAAACCAGACATGCTTTAAGTCCCTGTCCTGTGATTTAAAATACTTTTTCCTTTGATTTCCTTCCTTTTAATCTTTTTTTCCTATTTTCCTTTTTTTTTCTCAGTCTCTACACTGTTTATCCTTGAGATGCAGATGCAGTCTGCTTTTCCTCCTTTCCCTCCCTCCTAAATTGAAGCTAATCTGCGAAAAACAGATGGCAGGTTGCATGAAGTGAAGAGTGTTCTTTCTGCTTTGACTTTTGAGCAAGAACAGAGAATGCAAGCATCATTTAATAGCAGTATTTTACCCGAAGGGGTGAAATAGGTTAGAAAACACTTAATGCCTTGACTTGAGTGACGTTATTGGAGCTTGTTTCCACTGGACTTCTTGCAAGCAGTTCATCTGTTTCATATGTTTAATTCAAAATATGGAAATATCTGACCTGGAGTACACATAGATAAGTGTCACAGGCTTGATTATGGTTCTGACCCATTACTCACTGACAAAAGGAGGCAAGCTAGATGTAGGCAATTGCTCCAAAACGGGACAATGTACTGAACAATGGCACATCAGAATGGCAAGAACTAATTTCTGAAATGTACCTGAGGCTCTGTGTTAGCTGCAATTCAGTGTAGATTCTACAGTTGTGAAGCTAAAATTTTAAGGCAATGCTTTAAAATATCAATTTGCTAGCTGTTTAAAATAATTTATTTTATTTTAGTATCACAAAGTGGGGGATTTTCATTGCTACTTCTTAAAATACATATATTTTTTAAAAGCCATTCCAAATTGCAAGTGCAATGCTGATTTGAAGCCGTGCTGAAGCATAATGCCTTATGTGTAGAAAGTTGGGTTCAAAAGAAGGAAAGACTGTGCTGCAGTGCACCCTGCTGGGCAGCTACAGACGCTCAACAGAGAGCAGTTAAGCGCTTGCTGATAAGAGAAGGCGATGTTAAGCAAGCCTAGCGGTTTCTGGATGCAGAAAGCCTTGTACTCAGGAAGATAGTTCCCGAAAACAGTTTTTATAATAAATTATACCAAAGTGGACTGCTAGAAAAAACTTACTACAGATCAAGTTGTTCTTCCAGTTTCATTTCAGACTGGACTGATTTGCAAATTGATTGTTCACATACCAGGAGAATCATGGTTGAGGAAGAGTTCTTTTACTATTCACGTTGCCTGTTGTCTTCCACTGTAACTTACTGTTACTGTTGTTGGCAAGACTTCGTTTTCATTGTAAGGCTTTTCTTTCTATTGTTAATATACTTAGTCTCTGTTTTGCACTTTTGTCCTGTAGGATAAGCAGTTCCCATCATGCCAAAACTATTTTTGTCTCTGATTTATGTGAAGGGCCACTGTTTAAAAAACAAATGAAGAACAAAAAAGAATCTTATTATTCTGAACTAGAACTTTGCATCTTAATTTTTCTGGACAAAATGAATTGTAAACAAACAAGGAAAAGTGATTCAAAGTTTAAAGTTGCTAGCATTTGTGTCAATGAATCTTCTTAGTTAATAGTATGTTGACTAGCCTCTCATTTAGATGATTGAGGCAAGAAAGAATGAAGTTTAAATGCAACCTAGTACAGTATCTTCAGCATACAGGTCTTTTCTTCAGATTGATCTGAGGCCCTATGAGGGTGCTAAAAATATTACGTTAGTCATTCTTAGCTTTTAATTGAGCAACAGAGATGTGAAAAACATCTAGACCATTTTTCACTTGCAAAAATCTGGAATAGGTGTATTTCTGGTTCAAAATGTGATGGTTCATGTGTACGTTGGAGGTTGAGACGAAGTTCTCGGCCCTAAACTTCAGAACACACCTGGGTGATGTGTTGGTACCTACTGGTGCCTTGCCCTTCATGCCTTTCAACCTCCCTTTGCTGTCTCCTCACTTTAACAGCCTTGGAGTGATTGTAAAAGCAAAATAGAGATTATCTTCATCTTACACATACCCTGTGCTGTCAGGGCAGAAAGAGACACAAGAGAAAGAGGCTGTAAGACAGCTGCTTTAGGACAGGGAAGTTTGATTTGAAGGCTATTAGTAATCCAGATCAAACTTTCAGATCACACTCAGAACAGACTTATGTCTATGGAAATAAGGGGACTGAAGGAAATGGAGAATGGTGAAGACAGAAAAGGAGTAGTGTTTGAAGCTGTGCAAGGCATAAATTTTGAGACTGAAGTATTTTGCTGACGTGTTTCCTATCTGCAGAGCCTCATGGATTGTCTTTCCTTCTCAAGAGGCAGAACTGCTGCTTTTGCAACAATTTAAGGTTGGGGTTGAATACAAGAAGCTTTCTTTGGACTTAGAAATATAAATTAGAAGCATTCGATGCAAATATTCCAAACATAATAGACAGCCTTTTCCTTTTCAAAAGCATATGATCTGCTCAGTCTGCGAGTTAGGATTCATTTAGTGACTGTAGGAGTGTATGTTCCACAATTGCAGGGCTTTCTTAAATGGCTGATGACAAATGTTTCTATCGTCTGGAGAGAATCTTACAAAGGTGGAATCTAAATTCTTTGTTCATTATACACAGCTATGGGTCTAATGTAATTTCTTTAAAAATGCTTGCAGTCACATTTTGGAGGAAAACACCAGCAGAAGTAAATAATGTCCAGACCCTGATATCCTTGTCCTTATATCCTACTAGAATTTCTTCCTAGAGATTGTACTGGAATTTGAAGTGACCACGAAATGTGTTTTCCAATCAATGTCTATATGTTTGGGTTTTGTGGGTTTTTTCATCACATCTTTTTCCCTTTTATTCCCTCCCCCAAAGTTGCAAATTTGGAAATTGAGGAGGCACATGAGAGGGGGTATTTCCATATTTGTTCTTTTTCCTAAACATATGTTGCTGACTATTGTCAAGAATTAGATTCTGAAGATAGCAAACTTTAGTGTAACAGAGTAAAGCTATTCTTAAAGTTTGTGATCTAGAACATTTCACATTCCTGTCTTGCTTAGGTGATCTCTTTATTCACACAGGACTAGCTTTCAAACTAAATAAGATAATCTTCAAGGCAATGTGCAGCCCAGGAAGAAAACACTGAGCAATTCCCCTTCAAAACTTTAAGAAATAGAATGATTCTGAGATTTATTGCTCTATAGGCTAGCTGCTTGTATTTTACTAATATAAGTCAGGAGTTTTTACAGTAGTTAAAGCAGCCTTGGGGTCCTGGGGTCTGTCAGCCTCTTCAGTTCTGGATGTGTGCAGGAATGATATTTGCTCATCAGTTCATACTTCCACCAAGTATAATTCGGAATGTCAGACTTCAAAGCCTTTGTGAAGGCAGAGTTTCAATCATTTTCTCACAAATACTCCTTTTACATTGTTCGCTGTTAGTTTATCTGTAAAAAATGTGCAAAAGGAAGACATTGCTACTTATTTTAGAGTTGGAGTGCTTAGAGCTCTTCTAGATTTTGTCTGTAGTCCAGGTTAGATGCAATCCAGTTTAGCAAAGGATGTCCAACCTCTTTATGTTCTTGTGAACAAATAATCTCAAAAGACACTTTCAAGAATTTGGCAGGTCAGAGAGGGGACTGCTGTTGAGCCAGTAAGTTCTTTAAGGAGAAAGATTACACATACATGGAAGAGACAGAGATAGCACACTTCAAAGAACAACAGCCTCTGTGGCCATCCTCCTTCCCCATCTCAGATTCTCGTCATAGCAATTTTTTGCCTGGCAAATCCCCAGAATAAGCAGATCTCTTTCTTTTATTCCAGTGGTTCTTTTCTCCCAAGTCTGTTCATGGATTGAAAATATTAGAATCTCTGTGTGGTGCCGTGGAGAGAATATGTGTTGCTCATGGATGAAGAGTTGTTACTGTGTTGTTTGGGGTTTTTTTTACAGGTATTTCAGCATGATGATGAAAGTTCTCTGAACAAAGATATTCCTACGTTGGAAATAAAAAAGCTGCAGGAGCAGAATGCCAGCCTTCGGGCTGCTATTGCACAAATGAGAAAAGAAATGGAGAGTCTTGATGAGCAGATGTTGCCCTCTCTGACAGAAAACAGACAGTTACCTGATGTAGGTCCTGGTGTTGGTCTTCAGTATGGTGTCAGCTGCACTCTACAAGGAATGCAAAATAAACTGAAAGAAGCGGCAAGAAAAATCTCAGTTCTGAGCCAAGAGAAGCAGCAGCTGATTGAAATAGGAAACAGACTCAGGGCAGAACTTGGAATGGTATTAAAGGAAGGTAAATTTATTTTACAGAAGAGTGCAAGCTTATATATTTAGAATAAAACCTGTGAAGCAGTTCATCCTTTGGGCTGGAGAGAGTTAGGTTTTAATATGAAAACAAAGTGCTGGACCTATCTAATTCTTGATCTGCATAGTTTGTGTGAGACTGCAGTGCTAACTGTTGCAAGTAAGATTATCCTGTGATAGGAGGTACTAACATAGAGCAATGAGAGCCTGTAGGCAGTAACTTTATGTTGATGAACATCTTAGATGAAGGACTCCTCTGTGCTTAGATGTCAGTGTGGGAACTGGATGTTGAACTAAGACCCCTTCTAAGAGCAGAAAAAAGGTATTTTTTTCTCTTGGAATAAAAACTAATGCTTTATGAAAGTGGAGGAGAGAACAGAATAAGCTTATTATAGGACATAATATGATAAACTGTCACTGTGGACATTTAAGTTCCATGCAACAATTGTGTGGGCAATGAAGCAAAGAAAAAACCCACAGGGTCTGCTTCCACATAGCATTGAATCCATCAGCAATGAGCAGGCCTGTGTTCTGTGGTTCATTTATATTCACTATAAACACTTGCTGGGAATGTAATATTGATGACAAAATAACAACAGAGAATGCCTTCCTCAGTATTTCCTCTCCTTTATAGGACTCCAGCATCCTGTTAGCTCTAAGCGCTGCACAGTTTGTGTTGCCTCTGGTAGTCTTTTTCCAAGAGAGCTTGTCAAAAGAACACAGTGTCAGCTCTCAGCTTTAAGACATCTACAGCATAGGCTCACAACACAGGTAATGATAAGCCCTCTGAAATCTAGTGATGGTGAGTGGTTAAGCCAGTTCTAATTCCATTAATATAACTTACCTTAAAATTCTGTATTTGAATGTATTTTACTGACTTTTGTTCAAATCTGTCTTTGGTACCTTGGAAGATTTCACAGAATCATAGAATATCCTGAGCTGGAAGGGACCCATGAGGATCTTCAAGTCCTAACTCCACACAGGGGAACCTGGAAGTTAAACCATGTATGTCTCAGCATTGTCCAAATGCTTCCTGACCACTGACAGGTGTGGGGCCATGACCGCTCCCTGGGGATCTTGTTCAGTGCTTGACCACCCTCTCAGGGAAGAACTTCTTCCTCGTATGCAACCTGAACTTCCCCTGATGTGGCTTTAAGTCATTCTCTTGCATCCTATCACCTAACACTAGAAAGAAGAGAGCAGCTCTTCCTCTCTCAGTCAGTTGTAGACAGCAATGAGGTCATCCCTCAGCCTCCTCTTTTCTAGGCTGAACAAGCCAAATATCCTCAGATATTTACGCCCAGATGTTACGCCTTTTACTTAAAGGGTTATATCTGGGACTTCGAAGTTAACTTTTTTAAGCGCGATTTTCATCCAGTTAATTTCAGGAACACTTGTGCTAATACAACATAAATGCAATCCTCAGTTATAAGTTTCATACAGCTTAGTATTAAGTAAGTAAGGTAGGGCATTTGAAAAATATGCAGTATGTTCTAAGATAAACTTGAAAATGATTGATCAGTGATCGTGTTTCAAAATGTGTCCAAATTATTGTAATAGCACATTTTCCATATATGAAAGCATGTTATATAATTAACCTGTCTCTTCTCTTCCGTAATTAAAATGCACTTTTAATAGTTAAATTGCAGCTTTCGTCAGAGAGATAAATGGGTAAGTTCTGGCTCCCCTAGTAGTTAGTGGCAGACCTCCCAGTGCCTTCGATAGTCAGGATTTCACTATGTACTTTGCTTAATTGATCAGCAGATTTGTTCCGGTGAAGATTGAGTCAGAGCAGCTGATTGTCGTCGTAGGTTTGAGGGCAGTAAACAGTGTTCTTTCAGAAGGGGTGAGGTTGTTGCTCTGAGATACAAAACTCCAGTAGAATTATTAACCAAGTTCAATTGGGGAGATACTTCCTCGGGGAACCTCTCTGGGCAAGTTGTTCTAGTGTTTGATCACCCTCCCAGTAAAGCAGTTTGGTTGTGGGTTTTTTTTTTTAGACCCTTATGTTTAAGCAGTGTGTCCTGTACTTCACTTTCTGCCCATTGCCTCTCATTCTTCCACTGAATAACACTGAGAAGAGTCTGAATCAGTCATCTTTACCTCCTCTCACCATACCCGTCAGGAGTTTCTACACGTCAAAAAGATCACTCCTGACCTATCTCTTCAGGAAACTAAACAAGGCCAGCTTCCAGCTTGCCCAGCCTCTCCTCAGATGCTCCAGTTTTGTTGATCAACCTTGAGGATGCTTGCTGTCCATGTCTTTCTTGTGCTGGGGAGCCCAAAAGTGGACACAATACTCTAAATGTGGTTGCACCAGTACTTGGTAGAGGAAAATAATCACCTCCCTTGACCGGCTGGCAGTGCTTTTCCTGATGCAGCCTAGGATGCTATTGGCCAAAGGCCTCAAGAACACATTGCTGTCTCACGTTCAACTTGTAGTCCAGCAGGTTTCCTGTTTCTTTTCTGCTGAGCTGCTTTCCAAGCAGTCAGCCTCCAGCCTGTTGGATTGAAACTACAATCTCCTCTGCCTTTGGAGAAAAATCAACTGGATTAAAGCTAATCTACTCTGGAGGATCCTGTTTATTTTTAATTCTCTCCTTATGCATTCTTATTTCTCTTGACTGAAATAAAGAACAGATTGAGAGTCTTTTTGTGGGTTAATAAGGTCGATCCAGGAATGAAGGAGATTGAAATTTAATATTTCTCTTCTTACGTACTAAGATCTCTGTGGTAATATGACAATACACAGGAGATAATTCTGTCATGTCAGAATGCACTGCTGGTCATTTACTTGAAAGTTTTACCATCTGAACATGTTCTAAAAATGTCTTAATCATTTTTACATCTAAACACATTCTAAAAAGATGCGATAACCATGTATTCATTTTGAGCATGCCATCTTGTGATTTTTTGAGCCTGAAGTTACCACTAATTTCTTCAGATGTTATCTGGTTGGCCTAGGTGTATTATGAACCATCTGGCCAGACAGTTTGAATGACAGAGGTGGGTTTTTTAAAAGATCCAGTTGAGATAAATTCTAATGAATCTTTATTTTTTTTCTTACAGTTAAGTATCATCTTAAAGAAAAAAACAACACATATTAGCCTCTATACTTGTATAGAATAAGTGCTACAAATTAGGTAAAAGGGTTAAGTGACTCAACTGGTACTAATTTAACCAGTTGTATGTCTGGGGATGATGCACTTTCAATTTGCAATTTAGCTCTGACAGAAATAGATTTATTTTTTTTTCTCCTCAAAACAGAGCTGCACATTAGCCGTATAATTATACCCATGAAGGATGTTAGCTGGTCTAATTACAAAAACTTCTGGGTCAGTAGTTTTAAGAAAATAGTGAAAAAAGTTCCTCCAGCAATTAAATTTGAGAACAAGTATTCAGAGGGTTATGTTCAGTGTTCTGCTATCAGGTGTTTTAGGCAGACAGTTATCCAGCTTCTGCACAGGACTGCTATTCTCTTGGATGAAGAGTAGTAGTAAAACCAGGTAGTACTTGTCTGGAGGGCTTGAACATTTGAATATGAAAGGAAAAGGCTCTCCAAGCTTCCAAAGTGTACAGCAGTATTGGAACCGGTAAAGGCATGTATTTGTGGAAGAAAATGGTATTGCATGTTTCTTGCCTAAAATGAATCTATCACGTTGAATCTATGACAACGTTTTGGAATATATTCCAAGGGAACCTGGCAGGAAAGAACTCTGTGTTTGGATGTCCTGTCACAGGTGCTTGAATTTCTCTTGGCTTCTTCCTAGCAGAAGATATCCAAAGGAGATAGAGATTTCCAAAGTTTGATAGAGAAAGGCTGCCTGAAGTCCGAAAGGCTATGCTGTTAGTCAATTAGAACGAAATTTGAACAGATTGCTTGAGCAAAAATAAGCACCTGTTCTTCTTTACTGTTCATTAGTCAGTGAAAAAGTTTTAAAGGTTACAGCGTGAGCAAACACTGTAAACCATTCATCAGACAGTGATAAACTGAGAATGCCATCTGGTATACCTTTTGAGAGCAAATGGAGACTTCTTCAGACATAACAGATAGTCTAAGATAACAGACATTGAGAACTATAACAGGTCAGTCAGGTAAGTGCACCATGAGCAGGAGAATCTCATATATTTTACAGAATTTATCTAATCCAGTACTTCTGACATCAAAAATACTAGTTGGGACATACTGTAGCAAAAGCCACCTTGGTTCCAAGACTGGAAAAGCTCAAATTATTCTGTGAGAACAGGTCTGGGAATGTAGCACTGTTTTGCAACTCTTCACTGACAGTTTGAGGGGCCTGATCAAGAGCTGCCAGAGCAGCACTGTCACAAGGTATATTAGCATCTTGTTGTAGCGTAAGAAAGATCCTCAGAGAAGATAATCAGGGAGCATTAAATAAATAGCCTTGCTGGCATATGAGTGATACATATTGTGGGACAGTGGTATGGGCTACTTCTGGAGCAGGAGATGTTAAACTTCTTCTAAAACTGCAAGCTGAAAAGGTCAACTCTGGTCCTAGACAACAGTCTTGAGCAAATGGTTCTGATCTCCTTCCTGTGGGGCTTCAGGAGGAAGTAGGTGAGGCAGCTGTTAGAGTGTGCAGGAAGCCTGGAAAGTGGTTTGCCAACAAGTGAACTTATTCTGAAAGTTCGTGGATATAGAATTTGTTCAGGATGCTTGTGGACATATTAAGTCACCAGCTTGGCGGCCTTGGTTCACCTGAGCTTTCAGTTTAGAACTGTTTCTTAAGCTCTTAAACTCTGATATCGGGAATACTTTTACAAATGAGATTATAGAGTCCAGCAAAGCATTTGGGTAGACGTTTTGTAGCCTGCTTGTTTTGCCTGTGCACTGCTTGGGTTGAGGTCTGAAAAGGATCAGCTAATTGCTTATACTAAACGTATGTGAAAGCCATTTCCCTGTCTGAACAAAATTGTCACAATTCAAACCAACAGTTTTTTAAATTTTTATTTTCTTCTCCATCTCTTTGATTTTTCTTTCTTTCTTACACAACTCGTCTTAGAACTTAGCCGGACTCTTAAATTGAGAACAGTGAATATTCATTTCCCATCCACCCCAGTCTTCCCTTACCTTATTTTTAATGATTGAGGTACTGTATTTGCTATTTTTCTGATGTCTTCTGACATCTGTGTCTCTCATGTTCAGTTTTAAAAACACTAAAGATTTTCTTGATTTTGTGAGAATAAATAGAATTTAAAAATACCGTGTGTCCATGGCTCTAGGAGAGGTAGCATTTGACACTGAGTTTCCAGATGGTGAACTAAACTCTAGGAGTAGTAGTCCAGTCTCTCCAGCTCGTAGGTTGCTTGGAGGTCATGTCTGGAGTGGCTGTCATTGAGGATCTTTCCAGGTTTGGAACCTTCAGGATTATCTCTGTTACTGCTGGAATTTGTCCAGACTAGGAAGAGCAGTAGCCTTTCTTATATCCAAGCTGTTCATCTCCAGTAGTTTCATTCCAGGCTGCTCTTTACCCAGAACGTACTTGCTGAGGCTTCAGCTCTTGCACTGAGGCTAAACTCCAGTTTGAGCTTCCAAAGACTGCTGTTTTAGTTTGGGTGTTTTTTTTCTAGGTCCTCATTCTTGCTAGGCTACATGTGCTCCTGTGGTCAAGATCATCATCCTTACCAAAAACTGAAAGAACTTATTACTATCATACCTGTAGGAATTTCACTTTATATGATGGGCTCATGTTTTGTTTCTTTAGTCTTAAATGCACAGCAAAAGACTTCACTGTTTATTCTCATAAACCTCAGGGCTGAAGCAGTTTGCTTTTCATCAGATCTCTAATTGCTACTTGTTGAAAGGTGATGAAACTTTACGTGGGACTACTCAGCCTGGACAAGAGAAGGCTGAGAGGAGACCTTATAAACATCTATAAATATCAGAAGGGTGGATGCAGGGAGGATGGAGCCAGACTCTCAGGTGGGCACAAGCTGGAACACAGGAACTTTCATCTGAATATGAGGAAGAACTTCTTTAGTGAGATGGTGATGGAGCCCTGGCCCAGGCTGCCCAGGGAGGTTGTGCAGTCTCCAGCTCTGGAGACTTTCAAAACCTGCCTGGGTGCAATCCTGTGCAATATATTCTAGGAGATCCTGCTCTGGCAGGGGGATCGGACTAGATGATCTCTAGAGGTCCCTTCCAAATCTGACGATTCTGTGATTAGATTTTTTTCCAGTTGTTGACAAATTGCTTTTCCATAGCTTTTTTACTTTGTTTTGGTTTTTAGGACTTCTTTTGGAATTGTTCTTCTGTATCTTAAGCATGGGAAAAGGCAAAAGAAAAGAGTAACCCTGACAATATATACCTGAGTAACAAGCAGGATACTAGCAAGAAATGCAGATTTTGAACAGATTTAGTTAGAGGTTTATTAGGAGGGTAGTTTGGTCCTGTTGATCTGAAGGGAATGTAGTTGTATTTAATATTATTTAAACTAGATTATCTTAAATCTAGCAGTGTAACAGCAAACTGAGCTGTAAATATGTTATTTTTAGAGACCATGAGTTATTTGTGTTTATGTAATATTTCATATTAGGAGCTGCAGTATGCAAAGCAACACCATCCCTCAAGGATCTCATCTTTAATTGCCTGCTCTAGCTTAAAGGAAGAAGAAGCGTCAAGTAGCTGTGGAGAAGAAACAGAATTACCTTCCGCTGAGGTACAGTGCAGTTTTATCATCAGTGTAATGTGCCTTCAGTTGGATTTTTCAGTTGCAGTTGCTCAAATTCATCTCCTGAAAGACTTAAAATTATATGGGTTTTTAAGTTAGGTATTGTTCCTGTACAAAATAGTTTTTGTTAACACTTAATAAACTGGAGTTTCTCAATCACTTTCATGATGTTGTAATTAATCTTTTTGTATAAACTCTAAAAATCATGAAAAATAATAGTTTTCTTTTGTCTTGACTCTTGCTGAAACCTTCTATATTTCCAAGACCAAAATGCCACTATGAGATTTAACCAATTGTCAGATGTCTTTTATGTTAAAAGTATGTATCTGTAAGACAGTGTTTGTATTTGAACAGGTTCGGCTAGGTTTCTCTACTGAAAATCATGGGCCAGAGCAACGAAAGGCAGATACATCCACCGAGGTCATTCAAAGTCAGCCACTCAGGCAGAGTCCTGGTCAAGCCCAGCAGATCCAGCTTTCTTCATCTAGAGCAGATAATTTCTGCCACGGTATTTGGAAAACTTCAGAAATGGGATCAAGCCCTTCTATTCTCAGTTTGCAAAAGAACACTGACCAAGGTAAGCATGCTTTGTAAAGTAATCACAGTATTTGACTCTTCTAGAAGGATGGACATACAGTACTGGATTCTGCCCCTTTCCACTAGATTTTTCACGACTGCCACTCTTGTTACAGTCCTGTAATCAGAGTCTGAAGATCTAGCAGTTATTTGAAGGGAATTTCACTGTTGCCAACAGAAGCAAGAGTTAAGAATGCCTATATAGCTCTGGGTTTAATGCCATTGTTGCAAATACCTCTCCCCTTTTATTAAATACTGGAAAATGCAAATACCCTTCTCTTCTGGCATAGTCTAAACCATATCTAGGGCAGATATGAAAGTATCTGTCTGAGAATTGCACATTGTTGCCAAGTGACTGTTTGTTAGATCTAATTGTAATTTGGCAAATCCTTGCTTAGTCATTATTTTTGTGGCAGATTAGTAGCTACAGTACTTCCTAGTGTGCTAAGACCTAAAGGCCAAAAATGAGATTATGGGCGTAATATGGTACATGCTATGGGTACACAGTGAGCTAAGTATTGTTAATTCACTGGTGGTTTACAGTCAAATGCAACAAGTTGGAAAATAAAAATCTAAAAGCAGACATGAACTCTTACGTGTGAGACAACATCTTGACTTTACATGCCAGACAGTATCAGGGTTAGGATGAGAGGAGAGAGTAAGACCTAGGTCATCGAAGGAACATTAATTCATGTTATACTTTTACAAAAAGCACCATATATTCTTGGAAGTTTTAGCAGGAGCACTGTTTGTAAGATAGGTGCAGTGAAGCGTAGCCTCTTGACAGGCAAATTGTAAAGGAACTCTTTAATGATAGCCCTTGTGTTGAGCAGTGTAGTGAAGATGAATGTTATGTCTCCCAAACTGTTGGCCTGTTCATGAAGTAATTCCTGCACTGGCCAAACTTTGGAAAACTGTTCCGATACCTGCTGTGGATGGGACAAATTATAATTCTAGGAAAATTTTAAGGAGGGCTAGTAATGGAGTATGTTCCCCAGAAGGATTGTAGACTCTTCTTTATTAAAGGTCTTTATAAACAGACAGACAAACATTTCTGCAGAATGTTCTGAGTAAAGGGGATTTTTATTTTATAATAAGAGGTGTAGCATTCAATAAATTTTCTTATGATGCTATGGGGCTTATGTGGGTTGCTTGGTTTTTTTGGGTTTGATATTATTATTTTTGTCATCATCATTATTCTTGCGATCTTTTGGCAGCTGTGGAGTAGTAGTGCAGCCGTTTAGCCTTTTCAGATGAGCTTTGTATCAATAGTGACCTGTTACCATTACACAGATGCTCGTGTGCTGTTAACAACATAGCAGACTTCTGGAGCAAGAATGCAACCGGTGGATTAAGGGAAGGTGATTTGTTCCCCTCTGTTTGGTACCTGTGAGGCCACATCTGGAGCAGTGTTGAGATTTGGACCCTCTGGTACAAAGGATTGTCAAACTGGAGTCCAGTGGAGAGCAGTCAAGATGGCTAGAGTGCTGGAACAGGTGTTACACGAGAAGAGGTTTAGAGAGCTGAGTTGTTCAGTGGGGAAAAGAAAGAGTCAATAGGTGATTCAGTTGCTACCCGTTAAATACCCAGTGAGGGATTTTGGAGAAGACAGAGCCAGACTCTTAGAGGTGCACAGTGAAGAGAAGAGAGGCAGTGGACACAAGTTGTGTCAAGACACATTCTAAGCAGGGAGTGATAAGCACTGTGACATTTCACCCAGAGGTCTTTTCCAACCTTCATTACATCTATTTTTAAACCAGTGTATAGATGCAATAAGCCATCTTTAGCAGCACACAAGAAAAAAAAAATAATATTTAAGAGGGCTTTCAAAATGAAGAATGGATTATAAGTGTATTTATTCACAACAGCAGTGCATTGCAGGGACAAAGTAATGCGCATTGACAGACCTGTAGGACTGGAATGGACATGGTGCTGGCAGCCATGATTCACGTACCTTTTTTGTGGGTCTGGGACTGAACTGGGAAGATTATTTCAGGTCAGGCCTATATTGACAGGATAAGCAAAAGGATGTCTTTGAAACATTACTGATAGGGCCATGCAGCTTCATGCTGCTGTATGCGTGATGCAACACTGCTGGCAGACTTACAAGGACATCAGTTTCTTAATGTCTAGAAATTTCCAGCCACCATTGCAAAACTTACTGTAGATTTTTTGAGAACTAGAGAATAGCAAGAGAAAGATGATACTGTTGACATGAAGCAAGTGAAATGTCAGTGAGGGGTGATATTTTCCTGAGAACGACTTTAATTTGATCTCTGCCTCTGGATTTACCCTAAGAATGTTTGATCAGAGCTTCTCATGTAAACATGCAGGGCCTGAAATACTGCTTTGCAAGAATAGGACTTTTAAAAACTCCTTTATTGCCTAGCTTTCTCCTCCAGGAAGCCATCCAAATGGTATCTTTAGTTCTACTGGGCTGGATTCTGCATTTCAGAAAACAAGACTATGAAAGCAAAATCTTTTATTTTTTGCAGAGGCTTGCATTACTTTTCATTCCTGAGCTATGGACAATTAATTTGATCTTTCCTGTTTAAAACCACTCACTTGAATTTAATAAATTCATCAAACACATGTTTATGGTGGATAGAACTGTCATTAAAACAGAGCAACTCTGTACTGGGGCTTTCAGATATCAGTGATGCACACACAGACTTGAAAGCTCAGTAATAAAAAAAAGTATTTGCAACAAAGCAGGCAAGCTGGTTTCCTTATTCAAACATTTATTTTACAAGTTCAACTCTGTCACACCGGTAGCTGTGTTTTCTGGGTGAAACAGAAACAATTATAGTGCAAGCATGATTTTCTGAACCTGTTGAACAGCTTCATTGATTTTTTTTTTTCATGTACAAAATAGCCTATTGGGGCTTAAAATGGTTAGCATGTTAAGTAAGCCCTGCAATTTGCATATGTCACAATTCAATGACTCATTGTGGTTTGAGTATTTATGACTACATGTTAACACTGAATTACTGAAGTGGACTATTACATACTTTATTTATTTCACCATCAAATTCAGAATTTGTGGAAGCTTCCCGGCAAATTAGAAGGCTATGAGATATTATAATTTTCTCTGTCCTTACTCTTCCTGATGATTTCTAGATTGTACTGTAGGAATGAGATGGACTTAATTTGTATGTTAATTCTGCAGGTAAGTAGAAGGAAATGGTTTAGAAGGAGAACAGGTTCCTTTTCCAGGTGTTTTTATTGTTCTGTATTATTGAAAGAAAAAGATCCTGATACAGCAGGAGGTGGGTACAAGCCACAATGATATTAATAGCATCAGTATGACGTACATAGACTGTATTAGTAAGAAATATGCTTCTGTATTGCTTTCTTTTTTTGTACATGCTATCCCTGCGGTTGAGAGCAGGTTGGAGACTCAGCTGGTGATATGTATCCTGTCTGTCTTGAACGCTGATGACAGGCCACTCTCAAAGGAAAGTTGCTTGTCAGAAGAGCTGTATCTTTTCTCTGAAAATCATGACAAATATACTACTGTGCAATTAGCTTACATGCTGTAAGCTTTGTCTATTCCCCTGTGGGCTATAGGGCCTTTTTGATTTTAGAATGAATGTTAGACAGGAGGAGGAGAAGCTTTGTAAACATTTAGAAAAATAGAATTTATTTTTTTTTCTTCAAGTAACTTAGCTTAATAAAGTTTTTACTTGCTGTTGGAGACACTTACTAGTTTTTCTGGAAAGAAGGGCAAACCTCACCTATTAAATCTTGACTGTGGAATGAAGCCAATGCGGCGAAGGGTGCTGTGTGGTACTGTGTGAAGAGCTCCTGATCAGCTGTGTCTCCTTGGGTCAGCAGAGGCTGGGGTCAGTGCAGAGGGAGTAGGAGCATCAGGCAAGCTCTGTCTGTACCTAGGGTGTCCCACCGCCAGTCACTTGTTTTATACATTTTGGGGGTAGATGAAACTTTGTGTTTTCCATACAAGAGGAAGGCACTGGTTGTGGTCGATGGTCCTTCTGTAGGTTTTGAGAAATGCCGCCCCCACAGATACTCGAAACTGTGTCCTGGGCCTATTCATTTGAGTTTGCACTGTAGCCTAAGAAAGAAACCAAAGTAGCTTTTCTGGTTTACTACTTGAACTTGGGTAGGAGAGTTTCTTTTACCATAATTCTCATTGTTACTGTTACTTGCAAAGCTCTGTGGTTTGAAATTCTACACTTTATGGATCAAAAGTTATCTGAAGTGTTTCCACACTAGACAGAATTTCAACAGCTTTGACATCACTGACAGTTCCAAGAGCAATCCATGTGGGTAAAAAGCTGGCCATAGAAAGAATCTGGTAAAATATTAACAAACAGAAAGAGCTCTCTGGCTTCATTCTGGCTACAGTCAGAGAAAAACTCATGGTTTCTTTTGAACGTTACATAAAACTTCATCTTTAGAGTGTTTCACAAATATTAACCAATCCTCTAGTTACCTTTTCTTCACTTAAATGTTCTTCTCCTGAATAGGAACTTGTTTGAGTTGGTGTTCCTTCAGAAGCGCTGTTAGCCATACGCAAACATTTAGCGACAAGGTTCTTAAATAAAATTTTCCATCTGGGGAAATTTCAGTTTGCGCATACAACATATCTGCCTGTGTCTCTTTAGTTCTGGAAAAAAACCACCCCAAACTGCAAATATCAATTTCTGCCTATAGTTAATACATATCGAACACAAGCTGTGTAAGTATTTAAACGCGCTCAATATTTAGGTCCATTTTCAAAAGCAATTTAGGCTCTTAGCTATGAGCAACTCTTGTTGGCAAGGTCACTTCTGAAAGTAAGTTACAGGTTTGTAAATTAGGTGTGCTTTTTCATTGTCTGTTTGTGAAAACCAAACTACTGCATATACATTTTTATTTTACATACTGCACAGTTCATGTTCATGCTGATTTTATTTGAGGTCCTTCACACGTGTGAACAGTCCCAAGTAGAACTAGTAACATGATGGTCCTTCTTCAGTGTTCTCATAGGATATTTCACTTTAAATAACTTGTCTAATTCTGGGATATTTGTTCTTTGTCTTTTTCTATTTTGTAGAACTGAATTTACAATTTTGGTGTTTCATGGGTTTAAATTTCTGTATTAACATGGATTTTTGACAGTTCAAAACTTTACGATAGCTGTACAGAATTCTTGTGTTCTGTGTTTTTGTTCCAAACACCTAACTGTAGTGTCTCTACTCATCACAGAATCACAGAATCTCTCTGGTTGGAAGAGACCTTTAAGATCTTTGAGTCCAACTGCTAAATAATGTCAAAGGACAAGCATACAGAATAGTTTAGAGGAAGGAATGCCTGCAATGCATTGGTGCTTGGTTACTTTGCCTTTTGATCTACAGAATTAGGGCCTCCCACATCATTTTTGAAAGTCATCCCCTTGGTTGAATACAAAAGACCCTGCAAAATTGAGGTAGTATTTAAAAAAACAGATTGTTTGTAAGCAGTGTTGACTCTGTGGAACTACTCGCTGCTGTTATTTAGACCACGAACAAGAGGTAATCTCATTCTGCTGTAACTTGCGCTCAAGCAAAATAATCTTTGAAGCTGTATCCAGTACGTCTCGGACAATGCTGCGTGCACCGTTCTAAACTGTTGATGTTGTGAAATTCTGCTTTATTATCTGCCAGATGTGGTAGAGGTCTAGGATAACGCACTATCATGATTAAAATTCTTTTTCCAGGCGGGAAAATACACCCTAAGGTCTTCCATGGGCTCAGGCATCCTCTTTCATACGTTCTACTTCTGTAGATAACCGCTAGGTGGCAAGCTGAACAACCTGATTTCCCATCAACAGCACACGAGTCCACTGAGCTTTTGCCACCTGTAGTAACAAATGCCACGGAGCTGACTCAGTGCAGAGATTGCACACACGAGTGAACAGCTGGTTCAAGCTAAGCCTGAACATAAAAATTATTTTGAAAAATGTCATGCTTTGACACTAGTCACAGTGTCCCTCAGTAGATGAATTCATTCCATAATTCAAAAATATTCTGTATTTCCTTCCATGTAGAATTTTGTTTGGACTTTCTGCCATGTTCTGTTGACTATGAAAATTGACCTTACCCTACTAATAACTTACCGTTGTGAATTTGTGCACCTCTTATTCTTGCTTTATGATTGAAGAGTACCTGGGACTGAAGCCTGTCATGCTTGGAAAATTCAACTTGTACAAAATGCTGTAGTGTGTGTTCTTACAAGTTTATTATGACTACTTCTGCTGTCTGCTTTGGCTCTCCATAGAAAATGTAGTATTAAAAACTCAATACCTTGAAAAATAAGAATTAAGTGGCTGGAACCAAGCACCTGTAAATATTGCCTGTAGCTTACAATGAATGCGGTGGTTGACCAATTTCACTTATCTTGCCTAGTGAAACCTGTGATAAAACTAAAATTCAGTATAGTTGAAGACAGTGATTCTCAGAGAATTGTGTGAGAGGATGTAGAATGGACTCCGTTTGGTCTTAAGACCAGTGTCCCTGCTTCCCAAAGATACGACTTTTTGAGTTAGTCATCTCTGGTACACATAGATATTTCAGACACAAAAATGAAGATTTCCATGGTAAATGCCTTCCTTCATGAGAGAGGATGAAAAATAATTCCAAAAGATAATGGTAGTCGTGCAGCTTTGTCAAGCCCATGGGCATTGCCTTTGAGCCCTTTGGATCATGCTTATCCAAACGAGTTTTGCTGCAGCTTTTATGGTTGTTGTGGATTTCTTGAAACAGATCGAACTACTGCAGTAAACTGCTTTATCACCATTTCACAACACAGTAACATATAGGTCTAACTTTATATTGTGTTGTCCAGCGTGTTGGTGTTGCCTTGATTGATACAGATGTTCTCTCATAACGGACAGAAAGGTAAACTTGTAATATGTGATGTTTAAAACCAGCTGAACAGATAGGTAGCACTTGAACAGTTACTCTGACCTTCCAGCTGTCTGCCTTTCTGCTTTCTCATGGAGAAAGAATGGGTACAGGTGAAATGAGGACTGAGCAGAAGATGCTGATGTATTATGCCATCGGCATGGCAAGCCTTAATGGACAGTTCTGTGTCTCATACATACAGAAATGGTTCTGTTACTTAATATAAGACTTCAACAGTGTAGTACGATAGCAGCAACATATTCAGAGAAACTAAACTATCCAGTCTCATAATTAAATACAAACATAACTACAAAGTATTCTTTCTTTTTTTGAGCAGTGGAGTTTGAAGTTATGCATTCAACCGAGCAATTTGAAGAGTCTCAGCAAAATATCAAAGCCAAGGATAAACTTGAAATGCCAGCTGCGGATTTCACTGTCCGAGGAACCAGGCTGGAAGTTCAGCAGAAGTTAAAATCCAGGAATTTATCTTGTGCTCACCCCACAAAACCAAAAATCTCTTTTAACATGGCAAAAATCCGCAACTATAATATTAAAGACTGATTTCTTTGCTTGGCAGCAAGTTCCAGGTCCATACTTGCTATTACCTTACTTTGAAATCTATAAATCAAGTGTGAATATTTGCTTCATTTTTGTGGGTTGATTTGGGATTTTTGCAATCAGAGGAGAAAACAAATACTTTGTTTCATACTGTGAACCCTAAAATAAAGGGTTAATCTGTGTGCATTACGAGATTACAGCCTTCACTGTTAATACTGATTTATGTTAATATATATGGTAAATATTGCTTGCATCACAGATTTAGAAATGCCAAGTTAAGACATATGTAAAGCCTTGTGCCTTTAGGCAGGGCTTGCAGGTCTTTAGCAAATATTTTGTTGAGAAACTGTAGATGTGATTTAAGCTTAGAAGTGGGATGCCTCAACCTACTTGTTTTCTTATAATTAAGAATGCAACCGTTAATCCTCTGCAGCTATCTTTCTGCTTGAAAGGGGTTTGAAAAGATGACACCTGAATCTGTACTGTTTCTCATCTTCTGTAGCTCTTTCCACTTGTTCAGACAGCATGAAAGAGTATAAAATCAAACTTCTGTTGTCACACCAGTAATTATATTTTTCTGTAACAAGAGATTGCATAGGTTTTAAAGCAATGAAAAACATGTTCATCAGAAACACTTAGAATCATACAGAAGCATTGTAAAAAATAAGTCTTACAATAGATGAAACTAAAAGAAACTTGAATGAGTTGAGATGTAGTGAGGGATAGCTGTATAGTTACGAATACACCAGGACACTGAAACAAGTAACAAGTGTATTCTTGTAGCCCTTCCAGTAATGCTGAGCTGTCCTGGGATATACAGTGATGAATGTTGCTGCGAATAAAGGAAATACACGTGAAAAATGCAAGAAAGAATTTTTTTTTACTTTGAGGATGGTCGAGTACTGGGACAGATTGCCCAGAGAGGTTCTGGAGTCTCCATCTGTGGAGATATTCAAAACCCAACTAGACATGGTCCTGGGCAACCTGTTCATGCTGAGTCTCCTTGAGCAGAGAGGTTGGACTAGGTAATCTCAAGAGGTCCCTTCCAACCTAAGCTATTCTGTGAGAGGTGTCACTGAAGTAAAGAATACTTCTCAGCTGCTGCTAAAATCATAGAAAATGTAAGTAGGATTAATGAAAGAAGAGAGCTACTTTCCCATGAGTGTTTTTTTTTAAAAAAAAAAGTTTCTGTCACACTTTTCTTCTTTGGAACGGCTTTCCTGGTACTCTTTGCGAACAGCTGGTCTCTTTGGCATCTGACAGTGTGGTATTAATCATTTTGAGAAACTGAGTAATTATTTTTCTACTCCCTGCTGAAAATGTTTTACTCGAGTGCAAACATGCTGTGATACTATAGTCAGATGCTGAATCTACAGTAAATTTCAGTGAGATGTTACCAAACGAATATGAGGCCTGAAGGACCTTGTGAGCTTCTTTCTAAATCATTTAATTACTTGAAAATCCTGTCATTGGATTCAACATTTAACATTGTTCATGAGCTGGAACAACATGATGCATTCCCTTGAACCAGGCCCTGAATGAGCTCTTTCTGTAGCTCAAAGCGTAGCAGTTTCTAACAAGTACAGGAATTTTGGCCCTGATCACACCAGTAACAGCTCTCACTGGTTTTTTCTAGAACATGGTGTGTAAATTACAAAGATTTTTATAACTGTAGATTATCCTGACAAATTTTTTTTTTTTATTTCCAGTTCCATGGTTAATATTGAACTGTGGAGATGCACAGTATTTCAGTGCTCTGAGATTCTGTGCATTTACAGATGTTAAAATCAGTGTGCACTTAGAAAAAGAGGTGTTTGTTCCATAATCTTTGTAACGCTGCAGCTGAGCCTGGAAAACATCACTCTTTATGCCTTACGTCATGGATATAAGGTCATGGGGCTGCAGACCTCAGAAGTGCTGTTGTATAGGTTTCTTTGCAGGTTTTTAGGGCGGTTGTTTGATTACTTTTTTTTGGTGGTTGGTTGGTTTCCCTCCCCTCCACGGTATGTCATCTGACATGCCTTGTCATGCAGACTTCTTGCCAGAAACACAACTTTAATTTATTCATTTTCCCAGGGAAACAGGTTTCCTTAAGGCAGCTGTACATAAGGGAAGATGATAGCTCTTGATTGCTTCAGTTTGTTTTATTTATGCTAGTTAAAAAAGTAGTTCAATCACGGTACATTTGTTTCAAGGGAACTATGAGAATATAGCATATAAGTATACTGGAATTTAATGAAGTATGCATAATAACAAAAGCATGAACATACTGCTTGGATCCTGAGTGGAGAGGTTGTGCCAAGTGTGTACTGAACACAGGGGAGAAAATTCTCATGTATTTCTCTTACGACCAAAATATTCGGCAAATTGGGTGTTGATTCTTAAAAAAACAGATCAGAAAGCTGGTGATAAGGTGGCAGTGTGGGTGCTGTTGAATTGTACAGGGAAAGGAGAGCGTATAAAGAAGGGAATTCCAGCTGATCACAGAGTGTTGAAAAGGCAATCGGTCAGTTAATTGCCGATTGTTGTTGTTATCAACATGTCAAAGACCCGGTATTGAGGAATATAGGGATAAAGGCAAAAGTCCTGCTCCGAGAAGGCCGCAGTCGAGCTGTCCGGCGAGGGAGGGCTCTCCGAATCCCCCCGGGAGGCTTTTTGTGTCGGAGGAGCAGCCGTGGGTAACGCAGAACAGACTTGGACTTTGTTCCCTATTTCCCTTTAATTCAAAGAGCACGGATTTGGGGGCAGGGGCATGAAAGGCCCCTGCCCGCGATCTCCGCCGCTCGGCCCTGCGCAGAGCCGGGGCACCGGGGCACGGCGCGG
>NW_009694264.1:0-283 GCF_000703405.1 Apaloderma vittatum
TGACGTCGGTGACGGCATCAAAGACGAACTGCACGTTCTTGGTGTCGGTGGCGCAGGTGAAGTGCGTGTAGATCTCCTTGGTGTCTTTCCTGCGGTTCAGGTCTTCGAACTGACACTGGATGTACGCGGCCGCTTCCTCGTACGTGTTGGAGCCTGAAAAAGATCAAGATCCCTTCCTTTGGCCACCAGTTGACAGCACAGAGATCTTTTAAGTCCATACTAAGCTGCTTGCAACCATCTGCCTTATCCAGCTCCAAATCCACCGTTAACCCCTTCTGGTAAA
>NW_009694264.1:341-721 GCF_000703405.1 Apaloderma vittatum
TTTCTGCCCAGTGACCTCGGATGAGGCGCTCCCGAGCCTCGCCCGCCCGGAGGGAAGAAACACCACGGAGCCTCGAGTTTGATGTTCGAAGCACAAACGCTACTTAATTTCCAAACATGAGCAAGGAAAAAGCTGAGGAAGCACCAAACTCTTGGATGAGGTTCAGGAGTAAAGATATGACAAAGAATAAATATCATTTTTGTCCTCTCTGATGCGTTATCATCTACACCAGCAGCTGGTGTGGGCTGTTCCCCCAAGGCATGAGCAATAGGATGAGGGGAAATGGATTTAAATTGCGCCGGGGCAGGTTCAGGTTGGATCTGAGGAAGAATTTCTTTGCTGAGAGGGTTGTCAGCCGTTGGCACAGGCTGGGCCAGGGG
>NW_009694264.1:804-5609 GCF_000703405.1 Apaloderma vittatum
AAGGCTGGACTCGATGATACTCAAGGTCTTTTCCAACTGAAACTGTTCTATGATTTTAAGAGGGACAAGCGACAGGAATAAGCAGGTTTGAAAGAAGAATTGTTTAAAACCTCATAAAAATACGCCACCAAATAATAATCTAAATCACAGCACCCCAGCAGGGCAGGGCTGTGGCTGAAACACAGACACACCGCAGCGGCCAAGTGCTGAACTCAGAGGGAGGAGAAGCTCTCGGCCCCTAAAAATTGGAGTATTGTCTTAATAAAAACACAGAGTGAGCTCGCTTTGGTGGCGAGCAACGCTTTGCTACGCGCACTCCGGGCCATAAAACACCCGGACAAAGGTTGTCGCGAACGGCGGAGCCGCACCTTCGTATCTCAGCTGAGAAAATGAGCTCCCGGCCAACCGGACAGCCTGAGGACGCCGCCCAAGAGCCTGAGCTATGGCAATGGGGAAAACCATCAGCTGTTAAGTTCTCCTGTGTTGTGGAGGCTTCAAGGGACAAAATCAACAGGGAGCTTCCTGCCTCGCCTTACCCGTGTACTCGGGGTAGCAGATCGTTAGGGGGCTTTTCTTGATCTTTTCCTCAAACAGGTCTTTCTTGTTCAAGAAGAGGATGATGGACGTGTCCGTGAACCACTTGTTGTTACAAATGCTGTCAAACAGTTTCATGCTCTCGTGCATCCGGTTCTGGAAAATAAACCAGAGAAAAGTGACGCGTCGATGCGGAGTTTTTCAGGGAGGAGGGGGTGGTGAGGACAGACAGGCTTTACTGCCGAGCTAAAGAGTCGAGTGTCACCGCTCTATCCCCAGGGACAACCCCGAGTGGGGCTCACATCACCTTCCTCACCCCCTAACTCCCCCAGGACCCGTCTTGCTCCTCCTCCTCCAGTGCCACGGGGCCGGGCACGAGTTAACAACTCCATCACGTACCATTTCCTCATCCTCGGCCAAGATGAGCATTTCCTCGTCCTCAGCCAAGACGAGGTCATAATCGCTGAGGGCCACGCAGAAAATAATCGCTGTCACGCCTTCGAAGCAGTGGATCCACTTCTTCCGCTCCGACCGTTGGCCGCCGACATCGAACATCCTGGCAGAGGCAGAAGAACCATCTCAGGAGCTACAGAAACCTCCTTCCCCAGCCACCACCGCGGTGCTCCCAGGGGCTCTACGGACTTTTAGACAAGCAGGGTCGAGGGGCAAAACACGGCCACAGTCTTTTGTCGGCAAGGCCAACAGCTCCGAGCTCTCCCTTTCCCAGGAAGAAGGGATTTGAAAAGCAGAATTCTTCCAATTTCAGCAAGAAGAACTAGGTGTTACCTACAGCGCGCTGATTCACCAGGGCACGCTTGTTTTGTTCTCTGCCTCCTATTTCCTTAGCAACAATGCATTTGCTTGACTGGACTCCAAACTCCTACTCAAGAGTCAGCTCTTCTGGTTCATTTACACCGCGGCTGACAAAGGATTACGTGGAAGCTACTACCTGCTACTGGGACTCAGGGGAAAAATATAAATTAACGGGGGTTAAGCAAGAGGTTCTTGTATGGAAATAGCCCGTGAGCTACCAGAGTTTAAACTTATGAAATTTCTGTATATAAAAAAAAGATGCAAAGTGTCTTGGTGACAGCGCCCTGCTCACCAAAATGTTTGGAGGAGAAGCAGGATTGCCCAGGATGTTCTGAGGGGCTGCAACTCAATTAAACCGAGTCAGAAATGAGTCGATATCCAAGAGCTACGAAAATCAGGAACATTGATTCGATATCAAAGCAAACAGATGAGAGGGAATCCGCCCGGGGTGGGCCAAAAAGCGATTTAAAGATGCCAAACGAGGTGGCTCAATGAACTCCCACCTTCTCTTTTAACATAAACCGTCCCCGCGGACTGAAAGGAGGAAGAAAGATGAAAACCCTCCGTCAGGATCCGGGCTGTTTACTCAGCTCGCGGCGTTTGCCATTCCGGCAGCGCGGAGGCATCTGGGAAAGGAACGGCGTCCTCGACAACTCCGCTCCGCCGAGCTCATCCAAATTCGAGTCACAGCTCCGCTAAAGCTACCTCAGCCCGTTATTAATGCCCGAGATTTAACATCAAGGCTTGTGTCGCAGGGAAAGATGGCAGCTCCGGGGTTTAAGATGTATTAATGCTTTCCTTTGTGGAGCAAATCCCTCCGAGACGAGACGCCTCGTGTCTCGGGCTCCGCACATGATCAATGACTCCGGAGGGGGAAAAAAAAAGAAAGAAAAAAAGAGCTTTTCCCCTCTTCTTTGCATGGAGGGGGGGGTGGCACGACTGCGAGCGCTCAGCCCCTTCGCTCGTTGGAATGATTAAACGGAACATGCTGCTCCTTCCAAGCTCACTCTTCCATTAGTCAGACGTGACGGTTTTTCAAAGAGCGCCACACGCTGCAGCTGGAAAGGCTGATCCGAACGCATCGCGGCGGAAGACAAGGGCGGGTTGTTTTTATTTTTTTGTGTCCCCCCCTTCCCGGAGGACCCAGAAGCCGCGTCACCAGCTCGGTGATGCAAAGCTTTTTTGTTAAAACAGTTCATAAGTTCGGAAGCCAAAGATGCAACTTGTTCTCCCCCTCCAAAGAAAAGCAAATCTCGTTTTATAAGCCACGCTCAGGATTTTTGCTATCGCTCTTTCAAGCTGTTTTCAAAACACAAGCTAAAAATAAGCAAACAAACACGTGTTTAAAGACTCTGAGCAAGGAAGACCTGAAAATGTTGCCAGAGAGGAAGGGAATTTGCTCAAGATACGGGCGCTGCCTTTTCCTACATCCACAGCGTCGAGCCTTGCCGCGGGGCTCCGGGATGGCTGTCGGCAGCGCCCTTGGGATGCCAAGCGAGGAGTTTTTCTTTTTACTAACGGAGCAGACGAAGAGCAGGGAGAGGAGAGCTAAACTGCGGGCCAGCAGCCACCACTACGGAGGTTCGAGGGAGCTCAGTCAGCGATACGTAAAGGGACACTGCCAAGAGCAGGCTCGACACCTGAGCCCCGCGGGGACTGAATTGAGAAGGCGGAGAGGACAGGTGACGCTAAGCAGAGTCACCTACAGCTCCGCGCAGCCCCAGGCCAAGGGAGGGCTCTTATCTCCAAGGCAGGGGTTAAATTCCGACTCAAATTCCAGGAGTCAGTGTCCTTTGCGTATTTTATTTTGTTACGGTTCGGATCCCTCCCCGTAAACCAGCAGGCAAGTACCTGTGTCCGCGATCCCAACATAAAAGCAGCTGGAAAGAACAGAAGGCAAAAGAAAAGTCAAACCGGTATCTCCGGCGAGCGACGCCGGCAGAGACGGAGCTTAACGGAGGCAAAGAGGACAGTTAAAAAAAAAAAAAGGGAGTGAGAGGCTTTGTGTGGGACCTCCCGGCACCAAATCCCCGCAGCCCGCGGGGACAAGTTCTGCCCCTCACTTACTTGAAGTACAGGTCCTTGAAAGTGAAGTGAGTTTCCACGATGCCCGTAGTTTTCACCCTGGTCCGCAGAACATCCTGCTGAGTGGGAATATAGGTCGGCTGGGATATTCTATCCAAGTCGTTCAGGTAACTAAAGCAGAAGAGACAAACACAACAAGAGGCGCTTTTTTTTAGCCCGCTCGCTCGCCGTGACTCTTTTATAAAACTGCAGAAGGAAGCCCTCGCGGAATTCGCCCGGTACGGACGTCGAACGCGCAGCAAACCACCCCCTCCCCACTACCCCAGGGCTGATTTCGTGATGGGCTTTTTGGTTTTTTAATTCCTAGTTTTTAACCCCTCTCCACACGACCTTGCAGCACACACCGGGGAGAGCGAAGCCCGATAAGAAGCGAACACGAGAAGCTGAGCCGTGCCAAGGCTGGTATCTCTTGGGGCGATTCAAAGCAAGTCAAGGTCTTTCGCATCAAAGCACAAAGCAATAAATCCCCCGGGCTCGTTTTTAAAGGGCACGGAGACATCAAACGAACCAGCAGGTTCAAGAACCAACCCCCTGGAACGGGCAAGATTCAGTCACCCCCTTTCGCAAGAGCGAAGCGACGGAGCGCTCGCCGGTTCGCCCCGACGGCTCGGCCGCTGCTCTGCGGCGTCCAGACCCCAACTAGTTCCAGCTATAGCGGATTTTCTCTGAAGAGGGACCCTGGGCCACACAAATAATAGGTACACAGCACTTCCAGCAGTGACACAAAGCCCACTCCGGCCTGGCAACACCTCCGAGATCAGTTTTTCTGCAAAGGCCTCCTGCTCCTGCAAGAGATAAGGACGGCTCCAGCTCCGCTGGGAAGGGATCGGCCACGTCTCTTGCCAGGAGCGGTTTTTAATCAATAACTGTGAGATTTTAGTGGTGTAACAGCTCGACATCGGTGTCATAAACTGTGCCCTCCCAGGCAAACTGTCAGCTCCTTTCCGTGCGCCTGGAAGCCGCGCCACGAGCCTTCCACTCGCCTTCGTCACCGAGCGACATCTCCCTCCTCCGTCAGCTTCAGCGTCCTCTCCGGTCGGGATTGCCAAGGGGTTCGCAGAGCGTTGACCTATTTTTCTGAACCCCACAAGAATCCAGCCTACCTGCCGGGCTCCTGCCCGGGCTCGCCTGGCACCACGGGGCTTTGCTCAGAGAGTTGGGATCCGCAAGCGGTTTTAGGAAGGGCCAACTCCTCCCATTCCTCATTTTCCTGCAGCGGGACGACGGGTTTGAGAACTGCTCTTCAGCCAGAAACCAAAACTTACATTTGGGACTGGCTTTAGTAAAACAGAATTTGGCAGGTACTTCCCTTCGTTAGGCTTCTGTGGCTTTTCCACCCCATGTCTTTCCTACCCGTATGGGGTTAGCTGAGG
>NW_009694264.1:5789-11163 GCF_000703405.1 Apaloderma vittatum
AGGAAATCTACAGGAAGGCTGAAGAGGGACTTTGTACAAGAGTGTCCGGTGATAGGACAGGGGGAAGTGGATTTAAACTGAAGGAAGTGGATTTAAGATGGATGTAAAATATACACATAGGCTTAGATTGGATCTTAGGAGGAAATTCTACAGTACGAGGGTGGCAAGACTCTGCAACAAATTGTCCAGAGAAGTTTCGGCTGCCCCCTCCCTGGAGATGGTCAAGGCCAGGTTGGATGAACCTGGAGCAACCTGGGCTGGTTGAGGGTGTCCCTGCCCATGGAGGAGATGAGCTCCAAGGTCCCTCCCAACCTCAGACATGTCAGGATTCTATGAGGGGGAGGAAACGAGGTGTATCGGGGTGCTGCCTTAAAAAAAAACAATTCCAGGAAGACTCAAAGGGTAAATTCCAGCTGGGAGACCTGAGCACGGGGGGTTTCTCAGCAGCGGAAGAGCCCGAGCACACGCAGCCGCCCCCAGCAAACCGGGGTGCAAGGCCTGGCCAGCACAGACCGTCAGTCCTTTACCCCCACTGGGTTTAGTGGGACTTGAAAAACAAATAAAAATCCAAACCCAACTGGAAAACACAGTCTGGTTTTAAGCAGCCCGCAGCTTGCCACAGTCCGTCCGGAAGTTTAAAGACGTCCCTCGCAAAGATTGTTTTAGGAACTGAAAGCGTCCACCTTGCTTCTTTTTTGCTGCTTCTTTTTTTTCCCCCCCCCCACGAAGGACCAAAAAAATATTAAAGCTGATCAAAAGCCTCCGGCTAAATCGTGTTTTGTCTCTCCAGTGATGTTCCAAGGCGGGCTCGGTGAAGATAACAGAGTTCCCCTCCTCCACACAGACCCCGGAATGGTATTTTCCTAACAAATTCAGCCCTGTTTCCTTTTTAGCCCTGCATTTTCAAGGCCAAAAATCGCTCAGGAAGCTCGGAAGGATTCCTACAAAGCATTTATTATGAAGTCTGAGGCTCGGGAAGGAGGGGCTGTGGCCAGCACGGCCCCAGGGCAGAGCAGCAAACAAAAGTCAGTCCTTGGCAGGGAGAAGAGGGGAAAAAAAGGGAGAAAGATGCAGGTTTGGGATGCAGGTGGGTTGCTCTTGGCTCCCCCTTCATGTTTAGCTGGATTTGGGCAGGTGAGAGCAGAAAAATGAGGTAATGGAGTGAGATCTCCAGGAAAAAAAGGGAACGTTACCTTTATCAGTTTGAATGCTCGACCCGCGGTTTGAGGTCTGGATCCACCGACCAAAAAATAAAAAAGCTTTAAAAATTGAGTTTCCCCAAAGGGGACGTTGGGAAAACGATGCCCCACATAGTGCTCGAAAGCAAAGAGGAGATAATATAGAAATAATCTAGGTTTTACCCAGCCTCATGTCAGGGAATTCAGGCCAAAACCGCCACTCGGGAACGAGACGCGCCAGCCTAGGGAAGGCTGGATCAGAAACTCTGCTAATTACCCGTGAGACTGTGGTTAATTACCGACCCTACCTGCAGCTCCGTGTCTGCCTGAACTTTGGGAAAAGCAGCAAAACCAGCAACTTAAACCTCTTGGAGCGTTACCCGCACGCCGAGACACGTGAGGCAGTGGCACCCGCGCCGCCCAGCGGGTTCTCGGTGTTCTTTCGCCGCCTTCGCGGACGTATCGCGCTCAAAGAGAAACGGGAAGTTGTGATAAGGCAAGTGAAAACGCAGATGTTTGGAATCTATCACGCCACAAAAGCAGGGTGTTTGCTCAAAGGACGTTACCAGGTGGAGAAGACACCGGGTGTTGGCGTGAGCGCTTGAACGGAGCGAGAGTTACTCAATCATTCTTCAAAAAACCGAAAAAATAAATAAAAAATAAATAAGAAAATGTGGATTACGACACAGGGTTGTTACCTCCTCTCCTGCCTGCCAGGGCAGCTCTCTGCCGGGCAGGATCCCCGAACCAGCAGGAAGGAAAGTTTCGGGAATAATTTGATGCTGCCCCAAAAGCCACCGACTAATTTTCATGAATGATTACTCAGATGTTTCCTCTTTCTCCTCCTCCGTTCCAGGGGACCATTCCGAGGTCAGACACGAAGCACTGGGCTTGAATCGCGGCACGATATTGAATTTCGGCTGGAAAAGCAGTTGCCTCAAACACGACACACTATTTCAAGGTCGCTAACGCTGAAGTTTGAAGCCCGGTTGTCGGAGAAAGGAGCAGGGACGTGAAACTCCCCCAAGAGAACGGTGCATAAAAGGCAGCACCTACGTGACCCCCCCATCACCACAAAAAGACAAGACACCCGTGGGTGAGGGAACTACCAGGGCAACACCAGAAGATGAGGAGCAGAGGGGAAAAAAACTACCAAATGCCAGCGAGACGGGTGTCCTGCAGAAGAAAATGGGTTTTTTTAACCACGCTATCGTTCCCTGCGCTGAAGGAACCCCTTTGCGGCGTTTCCCAACTCGAAATGACACTGCTTTCGCCCCACTTCCTGCAGCCTCGGGCCAGGAAGTCGAGTCCTCTGACGTATTTATCAGGAAAAAAAGCGCAGTGAGTCACCAGCGGGCTGAACCCTCTCTGCTGCCCAGACCTGATCGCGCCCGGCGGCAGCAATTCGCCCCAGTGCTGGGCCTACACCTACCAGTACCAGAAACTGGACACGAGTGGGTTGTAGATACTGAGCAACAACATCCAGTGAGGTCTCCCCGATCTGCTCCACTTCCAAGCCCTTTCGATCCCATTTCCTCCGTCCTTCCTTCATCCTCTGTCCTTCCTTCATCCTCCTCCTCTTCTGGAGCTGACCAGCCAGGCCACAAAACCGAGGTTCCTCATCTTCAACTTCCTCCTTAAGCTCCACTCAATCACTTCGGCTTTCTGCCCTACATCCTTCACTTGAGAAATCATCAAGCTTTCCTCCTCTTCATTAAATTATTCCCTCGTTCATCCCCCTCCTCACCTGCCCTTCTGAATCTGAAGCTTCCTCCTGGCATGCTGCAAAGGTGCACGGGAATCTGAGAGAGCCTCCTCTTGTCAACTCCCTCACCTTGATCTAAAATCTGTGATAGTCTGCCAAGGCGTTACAAATTTAGAAGAATTCTTATTTTTTCAAGCTAAAATATGCTCCATGTAGAAAGAGCCTGCAGGCAGCTGAGCTGTGACACATCTGAAGTTGCTTTAGAAACTTCAAAATCGAGTTTTCAAAGGCTTCAGACTTGGCGAAATCGAGACAAGTCTTCAGCTGCACATCGGGAGGCACACTTAACCCCAAAATCATCCTTTCAGAGCTTGAAAAATATTTGCTCTAGAGAGATGAAGCACATGACTTACAAAAAAAAAAAAAAGAAACAAGGGAAAAAACCCAACTGTTTCTCTCATTAAAAGAAACAGTCTCCTCTCCCTGCCCTAACCTGTCTCTTGGAGCTAGATGAGGCATTTAGCCAAAATTCTCATTAACCAGCCAGCAGCAGCCTGTTTATCTCCTCATAACTTGGCAATTATGAAGCAATCGCGCGCATTTTCCAAGCGGAACGACGAGCAGGTTTGCAGCTGGTCTGCAGCGCCGCCCCACACGGCGTCACGGACACAAAACCAACAACCGTCACCCCAATATCGATCCGCCGACGGCGGGAGATCCCACCACGAGAAATCGCTGCTCCTCGCAAAGGTGGGTCTTTGCTCAGGAGCAAAAGGTGTTGCTACTCCTTTGGGTAGGGATAGTGATGGTAAAAATATTGGTGAATTCACCCAGGCACAAAAATAAGGAAAGCGTACGGTGTTTTTTTTTTCCCCACATATAGGGAAAACAATCAGCAAAATGGTGTTTGATGAAGCACCGAGCCACCAGGCGAGCCCAGCCCAGTATAAACCAGTCAGACCAGGGTTTACATCTGCCCAGCCTGCTGGGAACACCCTTTGCTTAGCGGGAAGAGCCCAGAAGCTCGCCAGGGTTTCTTACTATGAGGCGGAGTCGTTGAGCTGATATTCTCTGGATCTGCTGAAGCAGGCCTGAACGCCGGCGTCTCTCCACAACCGCTTAATCACCCCGGCCAGCTCGGCCGTCATCACGCCTTCCTCCGCGCTCCCAGCCAGCACGAACAACTGGCGGGCATCGTCCTGCGGGGAGAGGGGAAATCCAAACAAATTAGGACGTAACAACCACTTACACCTTTAAACTTTGGTTGGTTGTAACGTCGGGAACAATCCTCGGCGCCGCTGTAATCGATGGAAAGAGTCGCGATCCCCTCTCTTGAGACTTCTCCCCCAAATCATAGAAGCCTGGAATTGTCAGGGTTGGAAGGGAGCTCAAAGATCATCTCGTTCCAACTCCTCTGCCGGGACATCCCCCACTAGATCAGGCTGCCCAGAGCCCCATCCAGCCTGGCCTGGGCTGCCACCCCCTCTCTGGGCACCCTGTCCCAGGGTCTCCCCACCCTGTAAGGAAGAACTTGTTTTACATCCAATCTGAATCGATTCATCTCTAGTTTTAATCCATTCCCTCTAGTCCTGTCACTCCCTGACATCCTAAAAGTCCCTCACCAGTTTTTCAGCTCCCTTAAGATACCTGAAGGCCACAACAACGTCTCCTCAGAGCCTTCTTTTCTCCGGAAAACATTTTTTTCTCCAGAAACAGGGTAAATTCTAGGCAAGAAGCTCCAGCCCGTGGGGCGAGATGCACCAGTGATGGGCGGCACACGAGTGCCGGCGTGACAGGGATCCCCGCTCCAAAGCCCCAGGCAGCATTCGCATCGGAAACGGGGGATTTTGCTAAGCTGGCGTAAGGTTTCAGCGGAAAGAGAAGAACAGCAGCGTGCTACTACAGAGTAAATGAGAAATAGTAGGGTTTTTAAACTGGAAAATGTCTATTATCGTGTTGTGCAGTACGGTGACAAGGAAAAATTCAGTATCAAAAGCAAGCGTTGGATAAATAAAGGTTTAAAACTTGGAGGACTCCTGCAATAGCTGTCAGAAATAAGGGAGACCCACTTCTTAACGAAGCTTTTACTCAAGAGACAGGATGGCCTGAACGGGATTCGAGCGTTTGCCCTAGAGCATGAAGGAAAAAAAAAAAATCTCCTCAGAAGTCTTAGAGCAAGACATCATTCTTCTACAAGTGAAAAACCAGACTGACCTACATCCCCCACTGACAGTCAGACCCGCCAGTCTCTCCTTTCGGGAGATTTAAGAAACCTTTTCACCACCTCAGCAAGTTCTCGGCTTCAGACCGTCTCCTCTAAACTGGAGCGAGAGTCCAGTCGGCTGCTGCTCCAAAGGGGTCCTGAGCAACACGAGCCTCAATTAACTTAATCAAGGAGCTCACCCAGGAGCGCAGCGTGAGGCCGGCTGCCGCGGTTTGCCGCAAGAGAAGTTGCTTTGGGTACCGTCAGGCTTTTCCCAGGAGAGCGTGG
>NW_009694264.1:11183-18006 GCF_000703405.1 Apaloderma vittatum
GGACACGGAAGAATTCTTGGCACTCGGCTTCGGTTCTGCTTTTGCGAAGGCAGCTGAGCCTGGGCAGAGGTCAACCAAGGAAGGAACTTGGGGTTTCCACATCTTCCTCTTTCCAGCTCCGGCAGGCAGGCTGAGATCACGGCTGGGCTCCGACACGCGCCGAGGGGAACGCCAGGGAGGGCTCAGCGCAGCAGCTCAGCAACAGCCCGGGCTAACACGTGAGTGAAGGGCCCTGACTTTGACTTCAGTCCTCAAAAGGTTCATTCAGAAGAGTGTGGCTGCACTGAGGGTGTCCAGTAATCTACTGGTTCTCTCCTCCCTCCTCTACTTTGCCCTGGTGAGACCTTGCCTGGAGGACCGCATCCAGTTCTGGGCTCCCCAGTTCAAGAGGGACAGGGATTTCCTTGAGAGTGTCCAAGGGAAGGTCACGAGGATGATGAAGGGACTGGAACACCTGCCTTACGAGGCAAAGCTGAGAGACTGGGGGCTTTCCAGTCTGGAGAAGATCGAGAGGGGATCTCATTAACGTGTATAAATATATGAGGGCTGGGCGTCAAGAAGGAAGGGACAAGCTCTTTTCACTTGTGCCCTGTGACAGGACAAGGGGCAGCGGATGCACGCCAGAGCACGTCAAGTTCCACCTCAACATGAGGAAGAAATTCTTTCCTGTGAGGGTGACAGAGCCCCGGCACAAGCTGCCCAGAGAGGGTGTGGAGTCTCCGTCTCTGGAGACCTTCAAGACCCATCTGGATGCGTTTCTCTGTGACCTGCCCCAGATTCTGTGGTCCTGCTCTGGCAGGAGGTTGGACTGGATGAGCTCTAGAGGTCCCTTCCAACTCCCAACACTCTGTGATTCTGTGAAGTGTCCCAAACCACTGAAGTTTCTTACCTGTAACCTCAGTAAAACACTTGACACTTTGTGTGAGCCAGGGGTTACAAATTATGGAAGGTCTTTTTCTACTGTTTCTTCTAATAAACACGTTTCCTCCCCGAGCATCACAGACTGAATTTCCAGGACTCATTAACACAATTCACAGCACGGGCTCGGATGAAGGGAAATAAGTGAAATACTTACTGCTCTGGCAACTTCCCCAAAGTCTATCTTTAGCCTTCCCATGGCTCTTATGATCGCAATGATGGACTGGATAGTATTGCTGTAGACAACCACTTTATATTGTTTGCATTCCTCCTCCGAGTAGCCATCCTCATGAATAATCCTGGAAGAAACCCAAGCCATCATTCCCAAGCCAACCCAGAGGGGCAGATTTCTTATTCTGCCCCGTGCAAAGACGCAGCTTGCGCGCCCGTGCCCTCACTTACTTCATCTGCTTCACGATGGTGCTTTTCCCAGACTCTCCAGCACCTGAAAAGCACAAAGAAAAAAAATGAAACAGTTCATGAAAACAAAAGGAAAAGCAGAATGTCCTCTTTCCAGGTCCCACACAGAAGCTGACAGGGTCTGGAGGACGACTGTTGCCAGGGGCTCCTCCCCAGCAGCTGCCCCCCAGCCTCCCAGCAGGGGCTTAAAAGCAGTTTTAAGATATTAAAACCCAAAAAACATTACAGTGGCAGAGCAGGAACACCAAAGCGGAGCTTGCAAGCTCCTTTTTAGCACAAAGTCATCCAAAGGTCACCAAAAACCATCCAAATGTGTGTGGGCAGGCTCCCCCCATCCCTTACCAGCACACAACCGGCATCGCTCCCGAACACGAGGCAAATTCGAATCGATTAACAAGCTCTACTCTCTATCAATTTCCCATGACGTGAGGATTCTTATTCTGGGAAACTGGGGATAAAGAGACCCACAGGTTTAGCCCAGAAACAAGCCACGGCCACGGGGCAATTCCCAGTTGAAGGATCAGACGCGCAGGCTGCACCACAAAGCGCCTTCCTCCAAAGAAAGGCGGAGAAACCCGGCTTGCCAAACCTCTGCACACCTGACAGGGGGCAAGTTATCCCCTCTCCGTCTGCAAAACAGCTAGTCGGTCTGGTTTTCAGGCTTTTCCTTTTTTTCTTTTCCTGTTAAATAGCAGAGGGCTCGCAAAACACCGCAGGCACAGCGGCTCTGCGCAGTCAACACCTTCAAGGATCCCAAAGCATCGCGGTATCGGGATTGACCGAGCTCTGCAGCAGTCGAAGGAGGCGAAAGGCACGCGAGGCATCGCTGCCCATGTCCCGGATCAACCTCCCGGGACTGAAACACCAGGAGCTCATCGCAAACAAGCCGGACCAGCCACCAGCTTCGGGGCTTCTCAGCCAAAAAGGCTCCGGCTGAGCCGCAGAACTGGGTTTGCTGAAGGCAAAGGAATGAAGTTGAGCCTGCCTGGATTTGGATACGTGACTCAAGAGGTGCTGGTTGGACTAAAAGACTCCCGTTCGCTTCTAGCGTCGAGGTACCGAGATGTCGCAGCCTGCAGAGTCCACCCACCGCGCTGGCACGCTAACCCGGGGCGGCATGAGAAATCAGGCTGTGGGGTAATTCTCCAGATTAAAAAAAAAACAAACAAAACAAAACAAAACAGAAACGAAAAACCAGAAAAGCTTTCTGGTCCTCCTGGAAAGAGCATCATCCAGAGAGAACAAGACGGTGTCCCAGCTTCAGTCCTGCACTCTTGAAGCTCCAGGGAACGGGGTGGGAAGCAGCAGCAGCACTTGTTAAAAAGCAGAATCCACTTTTTGGTCTCATAACTTCATGTCACACGGGCAGAAGACCGAAGAAATCAAACCCCTGAAGACGTTGCAGGCTCGTGTTTGTGATAGGTACGGATTATTCCCCTTCACATTTTGCATTCTTTCAGTGGTTTTTTTTTTTTCCCCATATCACTAATAAAAGCCTTTGGGCTGATAAAAGCAGGAAGGAGCAAACCCAAGTCCTGCTTTTGGAACAGTTGCTCAACAGCCAGACAAAGGAGCTCTTTCACCGGTGATGAACACCTCGGGGCCAACCTGAGCCCAGATCTGTCCTTAACCAGCAGGACTGAACTAGGGACAACACAGGCCAAACCGCCAGGCCCTTCTATTTCCACTCCCAAGCCCACTCCGGTCGGTTCCCAGACGTCGACGGGGATTCCTGCGGATCCGTCGCTGTATTAATAACAACAGAAGAAGTTTCCCCGGTGTCGGACAAGGTCACTTTCAAGCTGAAGGAGCATTTCCTATTTGCGCTTCGGCAGCTTCAAACCAAACGAGTGGCCAAATGTGTTTTGTTGGTTGGTTTTTGTTTGGTTTTTTTACAGCTCTTCAGCAGCCCAGCAGAGCCGATGGGAATTGGCTTCTTCACCCAGCAAGAGCGTTCACAGTAGGACCAGCACTTTGAGGGCAGGTTCTTCAGCTGCCAAACGCAAGATGACTGACATCAAACGGTGCCCTAACTCATTCTCCTCACCCGTGGGGGTTGTGCCTCCGCCACAGGGTGGCCAGATCGAAGGATTTCTGCCGGTTTGGATCCGTTTTGCACAAGAGAATGGAGAGGTGACAAGAGAAACGTGTCGGCGTTCAACAAACAAGCACCCGGTGCCTCTCCCGCCCGGCTCCTGGGGGTGTCAGGACGTACACCGAAGAGCTCCGACACCTTTAAACACTCAGATGTGCCTCAAGTTTATCCATCCGGACGTGTCCCCACTCCAAGGGATGGTGACACAACAGCAGGGAAATCGTTTCCGTTTAAAGCAATTAGCTTCTAGTTGAGGTAGAAGAGTTACCAGGTTAGAGCCTCTCCTGACAAAACACTGCCAGGCTGCCAAGTCAGACATCTGCCAACCGAGGAACTGGAAATTTAAATTATTCCTAAGCATAACGCAATTCAGGTTGCGGGTTGGTTTTTTTTTGTCTTCCTTTTCTTCTCTTAAGCCTTAAAGAAAAGCCGTTGCCTGTTCAGCCTCCAGCAGAGCAGGCAGCGTGAACTAGATTCCACCTTCAAAGCCAGTCAAGGAGCATCAGCGATGAAAAACGAAGCACTGTTTCAGCAGAATCCTCCCAAATCTGCTCAGATGTTGGAGTTAACACCTCCCACCCAAGCAAATCCCGGGGCCTGAAGCGCCAGCTACGGCGAGACTCCGTCTGAAAGCAGCGGCTTGCGGCGAGCATCCTTCCTTGGAGGGGGAGGTTCTCCTTTTGTTATCGCCAAGACGTCCGTGCCTCTTCCTCAGGCAGGGATTTGAACAGAGGTGGCCCCAAGAAGGGCTCGGCTCGATCTGCGAACTTGGGGTTTCTCAGGCGCTTGGCGCGGCAGCGTTCGTGCTCACACGTGAAAACGCTGACGCTCTGTAGACTCGGCGCTTCCACCCTGGCGAGCAACACAAACCCTCATTTTTATTTCCCCGGCCATCACCCATGATCGATTCCAAAGTGTCCATGTCCCCAAAGCAGCAGCATTCCACCTGGAGTCCCAACGGCAGGAACTCAGAAGAGGCTTCTGAGCGTAACCCCTGGGGCTTTTGACTTCTCGTCGTCATCCACGCTGTCGTTTCCTCCTCTGATTATCTTCAGATCGTCTGCTGCCACAGTAGGCAACGCTCAGCCCGCACTGCCTGTCCTTTGACTGACAAAACAATATCAGATGCAATGAAATGCCGTGACAACACAGCCAAGTTGGTTATATGACACGAAAACTGCATTCAGTTAACCCCCTTCCTCCTCATTTCCAAGCCCTGCGGAGCTGAGGAGAGCAGCTGCTCAGGGGTTACTCGCTGGGATTTCGAAGGTCAGGAGCAGCGCCCCACGTCCTCGAAAACTCTCCCCTCACCAACACACGGCCCAGAACCAGCTCCTCCAGTCACAGCTACGAGGGCACGGCCGGGCAGGAAGGTCATCTCCTCTGGGAAATTATTCCCAAAGGAGTTTTTCTGGATGTTCCAGGTCCTCTCCTGGGAGCTGTCAGGAGAGGCACCTCGTTAAGCAGTCGTTTAAAAATGTTTGCCCTCCAGCTCCTCATTTGCCAGGAGCTCCCACCAGGCCCGCAGCTGCTCGACACGAGACGGCCGACGTCAGGCACGTCTCCTCTCCATCACTTGGGGGAAAAAATAAAACGAGAGAACTGCATTAACTCTGCCCTAGTCTGCTCTGAGATACCTGCACTACCTTCTTCAGGGACTCCCCGCTTCACGGCTGCACTTTTATTCTTATTCTCCCCCCTCTACCGCAGACCGTTTGCATTTTACTCTTTACTCTCCAGTCCCAGCTTCAACATCTCCAGGTCTCACTCCTTTTCTTTGATGCTTGCAAACTGCCCTAAACATCTGCAGATGTACCCACCATTCCCTTTACCGACTGCCCTTAAAGGGTTTGTATAAAGAGAGGGGGTTTTGATCCAGTAGAGATGAAGATGCTGAGTGGGGATAGAGTTACACTGAAATTCTTACGGACTCTGCAGGCAAAGCCTCTGGGCTTGCAGGCAGGGAGCTAGAAAGAGGTCAAAAAAAAATAAAAAGAAATTATGAAATATGACACTGTATCACCCTGGGTTCAAAAAATGTGAAACTCGGAGCGTTGCTGGGATGTTTCTCGCTGCGAAAGGATAAGCAAACCTTTCCTTCTTGCTCCAGTTAGCACGGCTACGCAGGGATCGCGCTGCGTCACAAGAAGCCGAGGCTGACCTAAGCGGGGATGTCGTAACTCCGTGGAAAAAAAACATTGCACAAGTCTTTAACTTCTCTTTTCCCAAATTAGCAGCAAAGAACCTATTTAGCCCATGGCTCTGCTTGCACCCCCCTTACACGCAGGGCAGCTAATCCGCCACTGCAGAACCCTCAGTCCCCAACCTTTCCCTTCAGAAACCAGCCCCGGCCATGAGCCACTTGCTCTTAAATCCATTTCTTAATTCATCCCAAGGGGAAAATGAAGAAGGTAGGTCAAAGCCTGCCTTCGTCTTCCAGTTCACTGCTTCAGAAGGCACTAACAATCTTATTTTTTAAGGGTTTGGGTTTTTTCCCCCTAAAGCCGTAACAAAACCGCATTAAACTGCACTTTCCCAATGAATGGGAAAAGCCCTGCAGCACCTGAAAGTTTTTGAAGAGAACCCACGTCGCCGCCGAAACGAATTTAAGACAACGCGGAGGAGATGCACCAGGAATCTCCATGAAACGACAAGCAAGGAAGACCAAAACAAAAAAAAAAATGAACGGAGGGACATGTTTCTGATTTCTGGCCTCTGGAGGAGAGCGCGCACAGCTCGTCTCTACAGCAACAGCCCGTATCGGCTTGAAAAATCTCGGCAGGGCAGGAGCTTTGCCAGATCATTCCCCCTGCCGGGAGCCTCGCTGAACTCCGAAATCCACGGGAATTTCTCCACATTTCCAACATCTTCGAAGCTCCAAACTGAACCACCTCCCCTCCAACAGGCTCTAAAAAAAACACCAAAAAAGGGGCTAAACCAACAGGATGTTTTGTTTCAATGCACCCCTGGAAAGCTCAGGATATCGTAAGGGCAAGAGGGGTGTGACAAATCACAGATGTGGTGCTGGGAATGGGGAAAAAGGGGAAAAAAAAAAAGGTACAGGAAGGAGAGGTGTCGTAGCACTGAGCTGGCTGTTGTCAGAAAAGTCAACAGGAATCAGGACAGCTTAGGTTGGCACTTAGGCTTTGAGTACACAAGAGGAAAAAAAGCCCTCAAAAAACAATATATACAAATCAAACAGGGCACACAGGCTGACTTTGGAGGCAAGAGGAGCCGATGCTGCAGGACAAACCACTCGAAGCTGTCGCTGCCTCAAGATTAAATGAAGAGCTCCAGGTTCTTTAAGGAAACGTCGTTTTGAAAAACATGAGTAACACGAGCCCCCGGGATCACTTTACCAGGTTTGTAAAGGAAACGCAGAACCAGGAA
>NW_009694264.1:18038-19754 GCF_000703405.1 Apaloderma vittatum
AAGAGCCACACGCTTCCACGCGGGATCGCGGACCCACCGGTCATTTTCCACGCGAATGATGTTCCCGCATCAAAAAAAATCCAGGAGAGCTTTAGTCTCTTGCAGATCATTCAGCCACCTGATATGTCTAAAAAATGTTGCTTGCACAAGCCAGAAAACTAAAGGCTTGAAATGATGAGCATTAACCCCCGAGCAGGCAGGCAGAACCCTTTCTAAGCCTTTTTTCCCTTTGCCTTGAAACCATCAGAATCGTCGAATCGTTCAGGTTGGAAAAGCCCTCTGGGATCGAGTCCAACCATGAACCTGCTCTGCCACGCTCACCCCAAACCATCTCCCCAACGCCACATCTCAACGGCCTTTAAACACCTCCAGGGATGGGGACTCAACCCTGGGCAGCCTGTGCCAGTGTCTGACTGCTCTTTCTGTGAAAAATGTTTTCCTAATGTCCAGTCTAAGCCTCCCCTGTTGCACTTTGAAGCCTTTAGCCATTAGTCAGGGCATCAGCCTCATTTTATTTAAAGGCTCTGAACACCTACACGGAGATTTTGAACTCGTGCCCTCATGAGAGGAAGCCTTCGAGTGCTTGGCGCAGCGGCCGTGCCCGAAATACATCCTTGGCGCGTTCTCTTAGAGAGAGACTCCCCAGAGCCCAGAAAAACGAGAAAAAGGCCAGCATTGCAAGGCAGGCCAGTTGTTTTGTTTCTCACTCCTTACAAAAAGCCTTGATGACCGTGTAAACTTACTTTCCAAGAGCACAACTGTTTTACAACCACTTGCAGCCGCAGACAGACAACAATTGACAATGTTCCTCTGCTGTCATCCCTCGAGCACCATAAACATCAAAGCAGCTGCTCCCCAAGCACGTCTTCTGGTGAGTGAGGGCTTCTGGGGGATGGTCTGCGCTTGGGAAAGCACCGAGTCAGTGTGCAAGAGTATTTGGGTGACAGCCTGAAGGTCCCTTTTTCTACCTGTGATACTGGCATGCTGATGACTCGAATCATTTCTTGCCCCTCAAAAATCTCTTTTCATCCCCGAGCAGATTCAAATCAGAACTGAAATGCAATTTAGGAGACGGATGCTAAAACCTGCGTGACCTCACCCTGAGCAGAAGGGCCGTCACGACCCAAACTGCTCCTCGCCACAAACACAAACGCACGAGAAAACGTTTCCCTGGTGAAAACGAAGCCTTTTGTTCCCACCACTAAAGGGCCAAACAGCCCAAGGGTTGGGATTATAAATCCCAGCTGTGCTCTTCTCCCCCAGGAAGGCAGCACCAGCTACGCTCAGGGGAGGACGTTGTAACAACTCACACCATCGCCTGCACCCTAAATGCTCGCTGAGGGAGCCCTCAACTCCTTCCTCCCCAGCCGGAATGTCCCAATCCTTTCCAAAAAACCAGCTGCAGACATCTCGTCCTCTTCAAGAAAAGGCTCTTCTGCTGCATGTTCAAGCCTCACAGCTAAGAGTCAGGCTGGGATTTCTGGCGCGGGGTTGTTTGTGCTGCTCTTTTGAACGATGCTCCCGGGAGCGTTTTCAACCCCTCGTGCTTGAGGCACCCGCTGCCGCGTCGTCACTTTTGGCCGAGGATCAAGCGAACATCTCTCTGCCAGTTGGGCCTCCCCGGGCTGCCCTTTCTCACCGACAGCTCCTTACATCCAGAGCCACCTCTGAGCATGAGGAGCATCAATCCCGCAAGAATCAAATCCCGCAAGAATC
>NW_009694265.1:0-10741 GCF_000703405.1 Apaloderma vittatum
GCCACCTCTCGACCAGATCAGGCAACACATGCGGAACAAACGGGAAGCGAACCCGTGACCTTGGAGTTGTTAGTGCCATGCTCAGCTGGCTGAGCTAACCAGAAAATGGTCAACCCGAGGCACAGCTGCTGATGAGACCACTCTTCATGGAGATGTGAGTGTCGTGGGAGGAGCATCATTCCCTCAGGCTCTGAAGGAGATGAAGGAGGGGAAGAAGGAGGCAAAAGGATTGAAGGAGAAACTGTAAAATTAAGGTCTTGTCCATTCCTTGAAATACCAGTTGTCATTACTTGGGGACAGTAAGATCTCACTACTGAAAGACAAACCATCCTTTCAACAGGAATTGATTACTAGGGCAGAGAGAAGGAAGAAAGAATTCAAATCAGAGCAGAAGAAGTACCTACTGGAAGATACAGACAGCTAAATGGCATTTATTTTATCTATTCATCAAAGTAGCCAAGCTATTTTGTTGAGATAATGAGAATCTATTTAAACCACTGACAAATACATCACGTTCTTGAGAATGTAATCATACATCTGGAATAAATAAAGAACATATTGATTTGATAATGTCTATTCTCCAAAGGAAAATTTAAATTGAGTTTAATAAGCAAGTAAGAGCATGTATGAAAATCTTAAATTGTTCCTAATACCAGTAACAGAATAACTTCCAAACAAAAAGAAACAATACTTTAGTCAGCAGAAGCTATGAAAATAGTGTTTCTTAGGAAAAAAATCCTCTCTGGTTATCTTGGAAGATGATAGATTATGAAAATATTTTTAAAGCTTCTGCCATCTCTTTACACTACTCAGTCTTTAGGACTGAGCTCTTATTCTCAGTAGCCTTAAGCCAGTATATCCCCAGTACTGGAAAAAAAAAATTGAACAGAAAGAAGAGTACCTAAGCAAAGATTCTCTGGAATGCATAGTGTAGGTGGAAGCACATCCTACAGAGATGCCTAATCTATAGTGGCAGCCTAACAATTAGATTAGACTAAAACCTAAGTTTTATATAGTAAATTTGGGCACATGGAAAAGTGAATCCATCTTATGTATGCGCATCATCTAATTCATACGGCCTTGATTACAGTTAGAAATTCAAAGTATGCAGTATATAGTGTTACTCAGACTGCAGATAATATTAATACCACTAATAATACTAATATAAATATGAATACAAGCATGAATATAAACACGAATAGTTATAACGTTTTTTTATATCAAAATGCTCCCTGTCAAAAATAAGATCCATGAAAGATGATAGCAGTTTTTATCCTATCCTCACTTTCTGTAATAGTTAAAGACTGCTTAACAGTCTCAATATTACTGCAGAAAAGGGTTTCTTAACTGAAAAATTTTAGGACAAAATTCCTGGGAAATTTTCTTTCATTACTTCAACAGAAATTGGAGTTCATTAGTTACATCAGTTGCAACAGAAAACAGTAACAACGCTGATAAGCTTTAGAAAAATGCTTCTTCTGGACAATATAAGAGTAGAATCCCTGCTTTCAGAAAACTTTATGAAGTATTAACTATACAAATATCTCCAATTTTTTTATTAGTTTGTTTCTCTTGTTTTGAATTTTATGGAGTTTTTCTTCCAGTTTAAATTCTATGTCACTAGCTATGCAAGTTCTCTGGTATTGAAACTACCATATAAACTGAAATCTTGAATTTGAACTGTATTCTAAATTTCATTTCTGTATTCTGTTCTGATTTCTGAATCCCAGTAAAACTGTCTTTAGGAAATATGGAGTCAACTGCTTAACTTTATGTAAGTATCATAAATAGCATGTGTTTAAAGTGTGTTGTCACATGTTATATGCCATAAATGAAATTTCATGGCATTAGACATCAAGTAAAGAATTGATTTTTTTTTTCTCCCAGATTTTTCTAATTCATGTAAATAGATCATATATGTCAATCTTTCTCATTGCTTGGGAGTAGCTATTTTAAATGCTATGTGGAGAGTTGATGGTTCATCAACCGATGTGCGTTTATGATGTTATAAACATTTCATTGACTATTAGATCAAATACTGAGACCAAAATCAATCGGTGTCTTTCATGGTGCGTGTCAAAGTGCGTGAAGAAAAGCGGAATGAAAAAAGCAGAAGTACTTATAAAAAAGTACTTATAAAAAAGCAATGTACTTATAAAGGAACAGGACGGCGCAAAGCCTGACCTTGTCTCCCTTTCTTGGCAGAAAGATGAGCAGCACATAGAATCATAGAATGGCATAGACTGGAAGGGACCTTAGAGATCATCTATTCCGACCTCCCTGGTTTTGGGCAGGGACGCCACCTCTCGACTAGACCAGGCAACACATGGGGACCGAGCGGGAATTGAACCCGCAACCTCGGTGTTGGTCCTTGTTGTCAGCACCACGCTCAAACCACTGAGCTAACTGGCCCCCTACTGAGCTAACTGGCCCCCTAAATCACAAATCAGAGAGCAAGAAACACCTGCAGAGGGGTCTGGCACAGTTTCTCCTGTGGCTCCTGCAAGAGGATGACTCTCTAGTGGCTGACACAGTTAAGCACTATTTCACTTTTAAAAACTGCAATTCATCCACTGAAAAATAATAAAAGAAAATAGTCTTGTATGGCTGACAGACTTGAGTCTGCAGACTCATTATTCCCTTCAACCTTAACAGAGTCTTGAAGGTGAAACCTTTTACATTCAGCCTCTTCTCTTTACACATGCAATAATAGCAGGTTATGTCTTTTCTAAACCTACCAGCTGAAGATAGATCTGCTCTAAACTAGGAGTCTGGCCCCCTTATCACTGGCAGAGGAAGAGGATCACCTTCCCAATGTGAATAATCCCATCTGCTTTAAATGATTTTCTGTGGATGAATGAACACCCTGTAGCAGAGTCTGTGTTTCCCCAGTCATTACAAATGAGTCTAAACAACTGCTTCAAATTGAGTGTCACTTCACAGAGGGCTAGTGCTAAGTGAGACAAATTTCACCTGTGGAGCAAAACAGGAACAAGATGCCTTGTTGCCTTTTGCTTTCTGGCAAATTTGGGGCCTGGGGAGCAAGACATCTCTTGTTTTTGACTTTCAGGGCAATAGTGTGTGTTCCCTCACCAGAGCCAAGGGATGTGCAGAAGGATCAGTGTGGTCTTGTTTGCTTCTTCCTCCAGTGTGATGGGGAAGATGGACAAGACTGGACAGCGCAAAAACTATTAAGGAGCTCACTAGTTGGTACATCCATGGCCAGCCATCATGTTCTCATCTAAGCACAAAACTGAGACCTGAGCAAAGTAATTTCACAAGTTTCATGGTCTTATTGATTAATAACATCTGCTAGCTCTAAGGTTTATGGTGCTAAGGTTTGTTCCAAGGCCTATGTAGTCAATGCAAGTATTTCCATTGCCTTATCTTTTCATGCCTTTAATCATTGCTTGCTATTTACTACTGTTAATAGCAAAATAATGTTCATTGTATGTGAAGATTTTCAGTTTCCACTGCAAGTCTATTGATATGACATTAAAGATGTGTGTCTTCATTCAAATTAAATAGCACTTTTTCTTTATGACAATTTTCAGGTCTTAACTCCAGCAAATGTCAATATGTTAGTGAGATTGTTCTAGAATATATCATGTACCACGTATCACGTATCACGTATCATGTACCATGTTATTTTGTTCTGTATGGGCCACAGATGAACAAACTTCCACTTTATTTTTCTCCAAAAATGGGAATGAAACAAGAAAAGTTGAAGGATTTTTTTGGACCCCTTCCGGTGGAAGGTGACTTCATTACTTCCTGTGAAATATTATTATTTCTACAGGTTAATTAAAAGTACACCTTATACAGACACAGTTTCTATGTTGTCATTTACAGTAAGTGTGTAATATGTTTGGAGTTTTTTAAGATACTGTACCATTCATTCTTATTAATGAAAAGTGGACTAAAATTATTTTCTAAATACTCTCTCTATATCGTAACTGTCATTTTTCAAAATTAGAAGTAGAGTCAAAATACAAATACATATATTTTTATGTCTCTGTAGAAAACAAATATGTCCTATGATCTTCTACAAGCTTTGCCATTAAGACTGTCTAGACACATTATAATCAGGCATGGTCGAAGTTATTTTGCCTGTTTTCAGTAGTCTAGAGGTTAGATGTCTAGTCCAAGGGACTCTCCAAGACCTTATAAGAAAGAAATTGAGAAGACATCACCTCAGGGGTTCATCTTAGCTTATCTAGGTTGTTCTCTGGAGGTAGTGTTTCTTTTTATTGCTGCAGGAAGTTTATATCATTCATTTAAAGTAAACTTCAAATGTTGAGTTAGTGCAAGCTGACTGAGATTAACTTCACCTCATGTTCATTGAAATTATACATAATTATTTAATTAAAGAACTGAAAGTATATTTGACTGATCGTTTCAATGCTTCCATTAATTATTGATTAATTTTCTATTTGTGCTTACATATTTTTTAATTTCCTACTCAAAAGCCGCATGAAAAATAAATTTTAGATTCCTGATGAAGGTATGATTAGAATTGTCTTAGCTAGAAAATGCCAGAATCTTGTTTCTTAGAGACTTCAATACTCTGAATGACATCAGTATAATAATTTGAACTGCCAAACAGTATTCTAAGAAATTCCATGTTTCCAAATTTCTGTCTGCATTCAAGTCAATTCAGATGTGAGATTAGACATATGTACAATAGACACAAGTTTGCTAGGACACCTGGAAATAAACTGAATAGTAATCTTACTGCATGTCTTAATTAAGAAGGACTTTTTAAGTAAGGGCACTGTGTCATGTACTTTTTTTTAGACTTGAAAAATTATGTAGGATATTTTTACAGTTTATCACGTAAGTTTTTGACTCTGTACTAAGAGGAAAAATACAAATAAAATTAACACTGTGAATAGACTGCAAGCCTGCTGGACCTTGATGATCAACCCTACCTCAGCTAAAAACAAGTATCTAAACTTTTTTGCCCTATGATAAACACAAATCAGTCTGAGGACAGAGTTCACTGTCATACCAAGGTTACAGTTCTTCTATTCATACTTGGAAGTGAAATTTATGACAAATCTCAGTCAAGTTCTCAGTGGCCAAGAGAAAAATGTATCTGCCTGTTGGCACATGCAGTCAAGATCGAAGCCTATACAAGTACTCCTCTCACTCTAAACTGATCCCAAAATATATTTAATTAGGAATTAATCCACTGCCTCTTAGAGGAATCATATCCTTTTTCATTAAATGTATTATTTTTTACTGAAGATTGTTTTCAGGCCACAATAGGTAAGTCATGTGTGTTTATATGCTTATATGTGAGTGGCTAATAAGTAGCTGCTGTGCATACAATGTCGTAATTCACAGTAGCTTGAAAGGAAATTAAAAGAACCTAGATGGTTTGGAATGCTGGGTATGGGATCCCTTCCCTTCACAACTGGTTTGTCTGAATGTGATGCAAAGCATCACATTGCCCCAGCATTCATAAACAAAAACGTTGAAGAAATTGAAGAGATGATACCCTTATTTCATCAGCCTTATGAAAGGAGTTGTATAGAAAACATCCAGATCTCCAACAGCATCAGCACGCCCACCAAGGTGTACACTGATGTATTGCCCTCATGATGATTAAAATGACACCACCAGCACCCTACAGAAAAGAATACATTATAAGTTCATGCATCAAAGGCAGTCTACAAACTACATAAAAAGGAAAGGTCATTCCTATTTGTGAAAGGGGTGTTCTGCTATACTTTATGAGGAAAGTCCCCAAAGGTGCTTAAGTCTGTTGGGTCATATTTCCATATTTCTCATGCTAAGCTGCAGACAGCAGGGAGTCCTGTTCCATGATGATAAGTGTTTGGCAGCTCAGAAAGGCGTGTCCCATTCCTCTTGGCCAAAAGGACCACAAGGGCCACAAGGATTCAGGGGAGGAATCAGAGAAGAGGATCCCTCAGACTCTGAGAGGGGATCCAGAGAAGCCTTCTCCCCTCAAATATAAATAAATCAAATAAGTATGTGCCTTTGGCATCTGTGCAATGCTTTCCTGAAGTCTAAATTGTAGGTCCAACTGATGACTCTATGTTGAAATGAGTCACCACGACTCACTGAAACACCATCCAAAGCATTTGGAATGTGACTAGAAGCAGGGATCAGCACTTTTGGATGGTGCTACTTATGACAAGAACTTGGAAACAGTCTATCCAAATAGTTAGAACTCGAATCAAACAGTACATTATTTACTTTTATTGCTGCCTGACAATGTCTGTTTCTCAAGAATCAGCTATGAAGTTTATTAGAATCAGCTTCAGTCAGAAAGATGCTGCGGCAAAAAAATACCTCATAATAGAAAAATTTTTGTATTAAAAAGAATTTCCTTAGGCTGTTTATAAGATCTAAAAGATATCTTTAGATACAGGAGATAAAGAAGATAATGTCTACTCTCTTTTCATTATTACTAAAAAATTTTATTCTAGTCATTATGGCTGAAAGGTGATTAATATAATACTTCATATTTCTGAAATAAATCATTTGTCCTTTTAGACAGAGACATTGGTCATAGTCATAAAAAACTCTCTACTCAACAAAAATTATAAGGAATTTTGTGTAGTTGTGATGAGTTAATCATATACACAAGGCGAGATCTGTAGAAGAGTTTTATAGGAGATGCCTGTTATCATTAAATCAATTGGTATTTTATGAGATTAAGACTGATTTTCTTCCTGTAAGGACCTCAAGTGTCATCTTATGCCAGTTAGCATCTAATTCCACAAATGGTCTCAAAATGTCACTGAGTTTATATACAGAAGGGAGCAGTCTACCAATAGCAATAAGTATTTACAAGGTATTTACTAGTCTTCATTTCCATAATATGATCGGGATACATTTTACATACTTTAGCCATCTAAAGATTAGGTAATTGCATGAAGCAGAGTGAAAAGTATCCCCTGCATGTAGGATATGCCACTTTTTTTCCAAATAAAATAAGAAAGGGATTCTCTTTTTGTTCTAAATGGTGGATATGGCACCATCACCTATATTTTATGACAGTCTACCATGAGTATGGTCGGCAAGGAAGAAAAAGACATGGATTTAATGCTTCTCAATCTCTCTTAGAGACTAGAATAAAGTCTAGCTGCCTAGTTTATATTTCAACTAGAGAAAAATTGAACGGTCTAGAAATTTTCTATCCCTCTTATTTAAAGCCATTCCACAGTTTGGAATGTACTGCCGTAAGAGCAAGGGAGTGAGTATAACCTTCAGTGTATGAACAATTTTTGGAGAGAAAGTAATTCTCCTAATTCATCTTGCAACAATTAGGTGACTGTTCAGTTCTTTCTTACTGGAGCACCTCTCTTTTAGGCATTTTCAATATAATGGTTTTTTTCTCCCTTTTCCCTAACACCACAGTTCTTCTCCCTCTTGCACAATGACATAACTTCACCAGAAGGAGGAATGAATGCCAAAGGTGAAAAAATGAAACGAAATGAAATGAAATGAAATGAAATGAAATGAAATGAAATGAAATGAATAGAATAGAACAGAATAGAACTTCAGCTGGAAGGAACTTAGAGTGGTCCAACTAGTCCAACTGCCTAACTACTTCAGGGATGACAAAAAGTTAAAGTATGCTGCTAAGGGCATTGTCCAAATGCCTCTTAAACACTGACAGGCTTGGGACATTGACCACCTTTCCAGGAAGCCTGTTCCAGTGTTTGACCACCCTCTTTGTAAAGAAATAATTCCTAATGTCCAGTCTGAACCTCTCCTGGCACAGCTTTGAACCATTCCCATGCACCCTGTCCGTGGATCCCAGGGAAAAGAGCTCAGCACCTTCCTCTCACTTTCCCTCCTCAGGAAGCTGCAGAAAGCAACAAGGTCACCCTGCAGTCTCCTTCTCTCTAGACTAAACAAGCTGAAAGTCCTTAGCCACTCCTCGTAGGACACACTGTCCAGCCCTTTCACAACCCTTGTTGCCCTCCTCTGGACACATTCAGGTAATGTCACATCCTTGTAAAACTCTGGGACCCAGAACTGCACACAGGAATCAAGGTGAGGCCACAACAAAGTTGAATACAGTGGGATAATCACTTCTTATCATGCTGTGTTTCATATACCACAGGGTGGAATTTGCCCTCCTGGCTGCCAGGGCATGCTGCTGACTCCTACTGAGCTGTTGTTGACCATATTTCCTCAGGGCTGCTCTCCAGCCACTCCTCTCCCAATTCATACTTGTGCCCGGCATTACTCCATCCTAGGTGCGGAATCATGTCACTTGTTCTTGTTAAATTTACACCATTAATGATTGACCAATGCTCCAATCTATCCAGATCCCCCTGCAAGACTTCTTGTCACTTGAGAGAGTCAACAGCACCTCTGTTTATTGAACAGAACTGGTCCTAGAATCAAGTCCTGAGAAATACTCCTGGTGATTGGTCACCAGTTAGATGCAGCCACACTCATTGCAATCCTTTGGAGCCCTGGTCTTCAGACAGTTCTTCACCCAGTGTACCATAAATCTGCTCATCTCACAGTTGGACAACTTGTCCAGAAGGATCTGGTGCTTTCAGCTACATTCTACATCACAGTATTGTGGTTATAAATCTCTTGAGAGAAAGGCAAGGTCATCTCCTCATCACCAACAAACCACCCAAGCACACAGCAACCGAAGTGAGAGAGAATGACATTGTTTTTCTTAGGGTATTATGTTTTGAAAGAAAGAGTGATATCTTCCAACACTTATTCAGCTTTTGACAGCTTTTGAAAGACTTACATGACAATCTTGACTGAAAGGAGGGGTTTGGCAACTGTGTAAACAAATGCCCTCAACCCCAGAGAACGTGTGGCAGATCCCTGTTACCTGTGTTTGCTACCAACTTCTTGGTCAGCAAGATGGCTTCTGTGGATGCCAACCTCAGATGTCTAAGCCTCTTCATGTATGCTCCTGAAAGTTGCAAAGCTGAGATAAAGGCTGCAAATTCTGCAGCATAGTTTGATTCCTAAAAGTTAGAAACATCTCAGCAGTTTAACATGTCAGCACTTTCAGCACATGATCTAAATTGCCATCCTTATTTATAAAGCAATTTCTAGAACTTGATTCTAACAATTTTCTAGCTTTTCTGTAGCATTTAGTGTAATAAGGTTTTTTTATATACTATCATTAAGTTTTGACAGACCATCATGGTGTTAAAATAAGTCATTGTAAAAGAGAACCCATAGATATTAAACCTTTGCCAGTACACATGCTTAAAATGGCATACATCATAGTACAATGTGTTATATAGCTTGATAAATAGAAGAATTTTGACTGGAACATGCTTTTTATGTTTAAACCCCACTGTAACTAAATATAGATATCTTTTCAGATAATTTAATTAATATCTTAATCTTTTCATTTGAATGCATATCAAAAGTGTACCCTGGCATTCCTCCTGGGCCATTCTTTCTCTTTATTTATCTTGCTTTTTTTTTGGCACTCTTTTAACTCTACATTTAGAATATTTTGTGAATAACATTTTACATTGAAGGGCTAGGTGATTACAGTGTTTTGTTTGCATAACCAAGTGGCTTGGGACAATGGTAATAGCATAATTCATATCAGCTTTCACCAGGAATTATATACATTCATTAATAACTCCATTAGTTTTGTTGGGATTAGTTGTGTGCTTAAAACTAAGCACATTGCTGGATTAAGGTCAATCTGTTCAGGAAGTTTTTGTTGGGCATCCTATATCCATTTAATTCAACTAATGAAAGGAAAACTTGGAGACCAGATTCCAGTGAAACATGATACAGGGCAACAGAGAACAAAAAGTCAAACCTTGGTTTGAATTATCCAATCCATTCTCCATGAATTTCCCAAAGCAGATTTTCAAGAACAGATAACAAGTCTGAGTGAGGGGCTGCAAACTAGAAAATAGCTAAAACATAAGAAACAAAGAAGTCTCTAGTTTTGCTGCTTATTTTTTCATAATGTCATGACGGACTGCCAGTAAAACTGAAAGACAGAAAATACATATGAGGTAGGAGAGTTTTCTTCATGTGGTAGGGGAATGAGAAGAGAAATGATTCAGGGTGCTCTCCATGCCTCACTAAGAAAGAGCCAACCGCAAATGACTTAGCAAAATAGCAGTTTTAATAAGATAGAATAAAAAGAGAAATGTAGATAGTGAGTAAATCTTATATCCCTCCAGACAGTGGAAACTCTGCATCTGTGCAGCATCAAGCAGATCCTGGGGAAGTTTTCCCACGGCACTCTGCACAGATCCCCTTCATGGACAAATTCCTCCTTCCTCCCATGCCATGGTGCCCTTTCTTTTCTATAACAAGCAGAATCATATATCTTCTTCCGATGGGTTGAACTGTTGCCTCCATCATGACACCCACCTGTGCATGTAGACCCTCCTGGTCTAGTTAAGGATATCCCTGCCCATGGCAAGGGAGGTTGGATTAGATGATCTCTAAGGTCCCTCCAAACCTAAAACATTCTATGATTCTATGGTGCACACCAGCACCTTCCCACACAGTGGGCATGCATTGCTATTGTACAGGTTGCTCAGGCTCTGTGTGCGTGCCCAATAGAGCCGATATATCCTGCTCAACATCACTAAGTCTTTGAATACACAGTCATCTGTGAGGCTGCCAACATAAACAGGAAATCAGAAGTGCTCGTATGAAAGTAAGATAAACATTGAGATTCACTGCAGTACCAGAGAGACTTGATCTACTGAAATACTTGGGGGGGGGGGGGGGGGGGGAG
>NW_009694265.1:10752-11255 GCF_000703405.1 Apaloderma vittatum
CGGGAAAGTGGTAGAAGGTCCGTAATTCAGCATGCTTGTTTGGACATGAAAATTCTGCAGAACAGATCTACACTGACAAGCATACATGCTAGAATAAAGAGTTAAAGGCCTTTCCTTCATGGTTTCCCTAAGTTTTGTGAAGTCTGCAATTAGCACTGATTGTGATCTGCATATTCTGTAACTAAACAGTGAGCTATGATGCTGTCAGTCCACATTGGACTCTTGAAGAGATGAATAAGGATTGAAGAGCTTATTGAAGTTCTTGTAGAAGGTACTTTGCTGTAGCTTTTCAAAATGTCCTATACATAATCACAAACAAACACTCAAAGTGATGCATATATACCCTGAAGCCACCTGGATCAAGAATTTTGACCTCAACCAAGGAAAGAGATGTGCACAAGACCTCATGATTCAGAAATCTGATGGCTATGTATTTTATACCTAAGACTAGACATTCTAGTTCGACGAGTCTCAGGTGGTGGTGGTAGATGACCCATGATTCA